>NC_044559.1:28877882-28905640 GCF_007565055.1 Rhinopithecus roxellana
CTACAGTGGGGTGGGCAGTGTAAATACATAAATAGATCTTCAGATACTCTATGTTGTCAGACTTTGCCTAGAATAACTTAGAAAACTTCTGATATTCACTTGTAAAGTGAGAATGATTAATACATCCATTACTATGGAAGAGATCATTATTAACCTTAAATACACAAGGGCAAGGCGGAAATAGAATTTTACATCAGAAGATACTATTTCCCGTCACTATAAGGTACTATTACCTAAGCTTCAAAAATAGTGATGAAAGGAGTCAAGCTCTGTAAAAATATTTAAAGAAGTTTATTCTGAGCCAAATATGAGTGACCAAGGTTCAAGGCCCAGTCTCACGTGGTCGTGAGAACATTTGCCCAAGGTCATTGAGCTACAGCTTGGTTTTATATGTTTTATGGAGACATAAGACATCAATCAATACATTTGGAGCATGCGTTGGTTCGGTGTAGAAAGGAGGGACAACTTGAAGAGTTGGGACTTACAGGTCGTAGGCAGGTTCAAAGATTTTCTGATTGGCAATTGGTTGAAAGAGTTAAGTTATCTAAAGGCGTGGAATCAAGAGAAAGGAGTGGTTGGGTCAAGATAAGGGTTGTGGAGATCAGGATTCTTATTATGTAGATAAAGCCACCCTTTAGAGACAATCGATGGCAAATGTTTCTTATTCAGGCCTCTGAAGGGTGTTAGACTCTCAGTTTCTCTTCAGGATTGGAAGGGCCTGGACCAGCGAAATATCTACTTGCATTATTAGAGGTTCTTTATAGATACAATTTCCCTCCACAAGAATGGCTTTGCAGGCCATTTCAAAATATTGTAGATCAACATATTTGGGGGTAAAATATTTTGATTTCCTTCTTTATCTGTCATGTGACATTATGCCAGGGTCAGATTGGAAAGTAAGCCATGTTATACAGGGTTACATAAAACCCATCTGATGAGATTTTATGGTTTGTAGGCATGACTCCCTAGGTGACCAGAAAGGGACCCCATCTAGAACCCAAGAGAGGGTTCTTGGACCTCACAGATTAAAGAATTATAGGCAAGTCCATAAAGTGAAAGCAATTTCATTAGGAAAGTAAAGTAATAAAGGGATGGCTACTCTATAGACAGAGCAGCAACATGGGCTGCTTGACTAAATATGCTTTTAGTTATTTCCTGATTATGTGCTAAGCAAGGTGTGAATTCATCATGAGGTTTCCAGGAAAGAGGTGGGCAATTCCTGGAATTGAGGGTTCTTTCGGTTCTTTCCCTTTTTAGACGATATAGGGTAACTTTCCGATGTTGCCATGGCATTTGTAAACTGTCGTGGTGCTGGTGGAAAGGTCTTTTAACATTAGTGCATTATCATCAGTGTGTGATGAGCAGTGAGGACAACCAGAGGTCACTTTTGTCGCCGTCTTGGTTTTGGTGAATTGTGGCTTCTTTATTTACCACAACCTGTTTTGTCAGCCAGGTCTTTGTGACCTGAATCTTGTGCTGACCTCCTATCTCATCCTTTGACTAAGAACACCTCACCTCCTGGGAATGTAGCCCAGCAGGTCTCAGCCTTATTTTACCCAGCCCCTATTCAAGATGGAATTGCTCTTGTTCACATGCCTCTGACACCCAGACCACTTAGATAGAATTTGGACAAGAGAAGAAAAGGGTCAGTTTCATCTTCAATAGCAATAAATCACACTACATAAGTAAATATATGTGATAGTAATTAAATTTAGCCTCCCAGGCCGGGCGCGGGTGGCTCAAGCCTGTAATCCCAGCACTTTGGGAGCCGAGACGGGGCGGATGGATCACGAGGTCAGGAGATCAATACCATCCTGGCTAACACAGTGAAACCCCCGGTCTCTAACTAAAAATACAAAAACTAGCCGGGCGATGTGGCGGCGCCTGTGGTCCCAGCTACTTGGGAGGCTGAGGCAGAAGAATGGCCTAAACCCGGGAGGCGGAGCTGCAGTGAGCTGAGATTCGCCACTGCACTCCAGCCTGGGCGACAGAGCGAGACTCTACCTCAAAAAAAAAAAAAATTTAACCTCCTATAGTAAACCTTTCATGTGGATTCTTAAGTTTTTTTTAATTTTGTATACATATACATGAAACTTAACATCTGTGACTATTATGAAGACGAAGCATACGTCTAGGAAATTAATGTACTTAATGGGGAATGAAGAATACTGTGTAACTTAACATAATGACACAGGAGCCTGGAAGGAAAAATTCTGTTCTTTAATCCTTAGGGTTTTCTCAGTTGAAAAATAAAAAAGCAAAGCCATGGACAATGGAACCCATCCACTCCCAAAAGGAAGAAAAAAAAAAAAATAGCAAAGCAAAGCTCAGGAGGAATGGAATACACTGAGATTTATACACCAGGCAGAAAAGCAGTTGTTCTTGATCCCTTTCTGATGAGATAAAGACCTCTAAAATCTTGGGATGCAGCTGAGATTGCTATTTAAGTGGACAGAGCATTATAGGCCAGCTCCTTTGTGAGCTCCATGCCCCACACGTGTGCGGCTTCCAGCATAACCTGCCTCTACTTGTTGCAGCGGGACTACGATGTGGGTTTCCATGGCAAAGCTCCTGGAGTGATTCCCTAGGGGTCGAAGTTTCCTTCCGGGAGGAGTGGCTTAAAACCAGTAAATTTTCCTTTCACAATCTTAACGCTGCCAAGCTTTCCCTCTCAAAGTTTCTTCTCCCCACCACGCGCCCACCCCCCCACCACAAAGTCTGTATATAGATTGAGCAGTTCAGTTGATTTTGTGAAAGAGAGAGGTTAACTTGGTGACATTGTTTGAAACATACATCAGTTCAGGGAATGAGAACGAAACCTAAGTTTTGACATTGTAAAGTTTTCTTTCAAGCATAGCAACTCTGCCTCATTTGTGTTTCAGACAATGTTCCATCATCAGTGTATTTAAAATATTGAAATGACAAAACTCAATGATTTTATGTCTCTTTGCAACGTAATACATAAGCTCTTTGTAGGACAAAAGCTGAATATAATTTGGTGGACTATTAAATAGAATTGTATGTTTCACCAAACTGCTGAGCTAATAAATTCTAGAAGTTGTCTGTTAACTAAACAATAGGAGATTAGCTGGCACACTACTTTTTATTTATAATAAGTAATTTTTATGTATAATATTTTTATTCATAATAAAGTCAGCAATTTTAAGATATATCAACTCTATTATTTTACCACCATGATGATTATAGCACTTTTAATCTCAAGCTATGTCTTACAGAATGTATGTTCCTTTGAATAAAAATTTCACCTTTTTTTTTTTGAGACCAAGTCTAACTCTGTTGCCCAGGCTGGAGTGTAGTGGCATGATTTCGGCTCACTGCAACCTCTGCCTCCTGGGTTCAAGGGATTCTCCTGCCTCAGCCTCCTGAGTAGCTGGGATTACAGGCATGCACCACCATGCCTGGATAATTTTTGTGTTTTAGGTAGAAATAGGTTTTCACCATGTTGGCCAGGCTGGTCTTGAACTCCTGACCTCAAGTGATCTGCCCACCTCGGCCTCCCAAAGTGCTGGGATTACAGGTGTGAGCCACTGCTCCTGCCCTAAGAATTCCTTATAATCATGCTTAGGCATAAGAATAACTCAAAAAACAAACAAAAATGGAGTTTCGTGCTTGTTGCCCAGGCTGTAGTGCAATGGCTCAATCTCGGCTCACTGCAAACTCTACCTCCTGATTTCAAGTCATTCTCCTGCCTCAGCCTCCTGAGTAGCTGAGATTACAAGGACCCGCCTCCACGCCCGGCTAATTTTTGTATTTTCAGTAGACAGGGTTTCACCATGCTGGCCAGGCTGGTCTTGAACTCCTGACCTCAGATGATCCACCTGCCTGGCACCCCAAAGTGCTAGGATTACAGGCAAGAGCCACTGTGCCCAGCCAAGAATAACTTTTAAAGTTCTTAAATCTCCATCAAATTGTTAAACTACAGAATGATTAAATATAAAATTTGTAATATTGTAATAACTGCTCAGATTATTCTTTGTTGTAGGAGAAGATTTAGCATCTTATAAAAATTAGGTCTGAGAAGAGCAGATGTTTCTTTAACCAGCCAGATGCAAATAACTATAAGGTCACACTACCGAATATGGTAGCCAGTGGTCACTAATAATTAAATTAGATGAAATAAAAAATACAGTCCATCAATTGCACTGGCCTTTCTGTCAAGTGCTAAACAGATCTGTGTGACCAGTGGCTACTCTATTGGACGGTGCAGATACAGGACATTCCCATTATCTCAGAGTTCTCCTGGGCATTGTTGCTCTAAGGAGAAGCCTCCAGAAAAAGAGACGCTAGGTTGATGAGGAGTGTAGGGGAAGGGAGATGAGCTCAATGGCCATATTTCCTCAGTGTGCAGCCATTCTTCCTTTTTAGCAGTGTCATCTCATAATGGGAAGAAATAGATGAAAGGTTTTCTGTCTTACAGGGTTTGAAATGCTGCTTGTCCTGGGATGAGCTCAATCAGGATTGATTGAATGATGCCTCACTTTCACGTAGAGATGTAGCCCAACAAGATTTCAACAGATGTGGTATTAAGTTGTTCCAAATAACGAATCCTTTAGTATGAAGGCATAGTGAATCTAGTTATTACAGAAAAATACGCCCTTGACAATTGGGAGAAGGTTACTTTTACATTCTAGCATTCTCTTAAGTATCAGTGGACTCTTCTAACAAAGGTATCAATAAGCTTTATGAGTCTTCAAAGATGTCTGTATGGCAGATAAAGTGTCAGTCTTTAAAAGGCTACTGTGCTATTCCAGATAGGCACAACAATTTTGGAAAAGAGGGAAAACATGTTTCAGTTAAAAACTTCAGGACCCAAGGAGGCAAATGTGTTTGGGCTAAAACAGCCAGAACAGAGAGAAAAATCACCTATTTTAAAGTAACTGATATATAATATTCAATGATTTTTATGGCAAATGATTTCAACATGGGCCAGAAAGCTGCACTTATTTTCCTGATGCTGCCAGATAAGCCATGGGTGTATATTTTTGTTACGATATTACTCCTTGAATTAAAAAGTATGCAAATACATTTATTTATTTATCTATTTTTATTTTTTATTTTTGAGACTCTATCGCCCAGGCTTGAGTGCAGTGGCACGATCTCAGCTCGGCTCACTGCAAGCTCCACCTCTCGGGTTCAAGCAATTCTCCTGCCTCAGCCTCCCGAGTAGTTGGGATTACAGGTACCCACCACCATGCCTGGCCAATTTTTGTATTTTTAGTAGAGACGGGGTTTCACCATGTTGGCCAAGCTGACCCTGAACTTGTGACCTCAAGTGATCCACCCACCTCAACCTTTCAAAGTGCTGGGATTACAGGCGTGAGCCACTGTGCTCAGCCAAAATACATTTATTTAAATTAAAATTCCCCTAAGCACTTGTGTTTGCGTACATGTCTGTGTGTATAGGTATACGTATTAGTCCATTCTCACACTACTATAAAGAACTACCTGAGATTGGGTAGTTTATGAAGAAAAGAGGTGGAATTGGCTCACAGTTCTGGAGGCTCTACAGGAAACACGGATGGGTGGTCTCAGGAAACCTACAATCACGGTAGAAGGTGAAGGGGAGGCAAGCATGTCTTACCATGGTGGAACAGGAGGAAGAGAGCAAAGGAGAAAGTGCTACACACTTTTAAACAACCAGATCTCGTGAGAACTCACTCACTATCAAGAGAACAGCAAGAGGCAGATCCACCCCCATGATCCAATCACCTCCCACCAAGTCCCTCTCCCAACACTGGAGATTACAATTAGACATGAGATTTGGGTGGGGACACAGAACCAAACCGTATCAGTATATTTTTTAGATGTAACTGAAACTGTTGTGGGAAGGCAAATGTAGGTGATGTCTGTAGTTATTGATACATGCTCTGACTGGTGTCACTTCATCTCTCAAAAAGATTCAACAGCACAGAAAGGGTTCAGAACCACAGTTGCCAACTGGCTGTAAGAAGTGAAAGAACAAAACAGGTGCATATAACAATAAATAAATAAAACTTCATTTTCTTGGTGAAGAAGAAAAAGGAAAATAAAGAGGAAATTAGATTTCCAACCCTTTTGCTCTTAATACAAATATAAGATTTGATCCTTTCAATCCCCACTGGAAATCAGCAGTTCTCTACATACAAGTTACTAATTTTCTTGGTTAAATTGATATAATCAGTACTGTATATATTGAGCATATATATGTAGACATGTGTATATATATATGTGTGTCCCTCTTAGCTTAAGAAATCTACCCTGCACTCCTCATCTCCATACAGTCATGAAAAAAATCAGCATCTGGCAACAGAGGAAACTTACTAGAGTCTTTTTTTTTTTCTTTCTTTTTTTTTTGAGATAGAGTCTTGCTCTGTCGTCCAGGCTGGACTGCAGTGGTGCAATCTTGGCTCACTGCAACCTCTGCTCCCTGGGTTCAAGCAATTCTCGTGCCTCAGCCTCCCAAGTAGCTGGGACTACAGGTGTGTGCCACCACACCCGGATAATTTTTGTATTTTTAGTAGAGATGGGGCTTTACCATGTTGCCCAGACTGGTCTTGAAGTCCTGGGCTCAAGTGTTCTGCCTGCCTTGGCCTCCCAAAGTGCTGGGATTACAGGTGTGAGCAACTGCACACAGCCTAGAGTAATTCTTTACCAGAATTGGTACTTTAGGAATTTTAGCTATGCCATTTAATTTTCCTCAATAGTTGTGGACTAACTAATTTGATAAAAGTGTATTGCCTTGAAAGAGGTTGAATTCAAAATTATTTTCTTCTTCTAGGACATGTTTACAGATCTCTGGATATACATACCGCAACTCAAAGAGAAAGCTGTAACTGCTGTGATGTGTCACAGACCAAGTTGGAATCCACTCGCCACAGTCTAGGTGACCTCAGCTCATACCTGAGTGGACCGACTCCTCAGTGTTCTCATGATCTGCAGTGCTGGAATTCCCACTCCAGGAAGTGAACAGAAACCACACACTCATCCCTGACCACGTGCCTAAACATAAACTGGCCGCAGATTTGTTCAGGCAATATACTCATTTCTACTGGAGAAAATCAGGGAAGGCCACCCACTGAAGAAAAGCTTCAGGCAAACAATTTGCTCATGAGAAATATACCAAGCACAAAACTCTACATCAGCTGGTTTTACTGATTCCTAACTTCCTGATGTGGACAATTTGAATTAACTAATTGGTCTAATTTTCCTGGAGATGTGGTAGCAACAGAATAACGTAAAGCCATGTTGACATGTCCTTACATCTTTTCCTTCTTTGGAAAGACGGATAAAGATAATGAAGGAATGGTTGAAAGGAAATGAGATTGGAAATAAGAAAGACATGCAGGCAAAAGTGTTGTGAGTTCCGTTCTTGTACTGGTGCATTTTTTGGCAAGCCAAGCCTAGCCCCACAGGTTCACAGGGTGTTGGTGAGAGTGTGCTACCAGTTCTATAAATGTGGTAATCTTGACACCTAAGAAACTATTTCGGCCACATGGCTTGCTGGGGGTATATTCATTCAAAATCAAAACAGGCATAGTTAATTCACTCTCCCAGCAACCACACAGCAGGCTGCATTGGCTGTGGGGTTATTATTCCCTCCAGCCAGGCATAAAAATCTAGGCTGCATACACAAGGAGGTTTGACTGTTACAATAGAAACCCATGTAACCAGGACCCACAGGGAATCAAAAGAGAGAATTCCTTACAGTATGTGGAGATGGTGTCTTCTGGGAGAGAAAACTCCTAATGAATTATCAATATAGGCAGAGGCTTTACTCCTTAGTCTTTGATTAACTCATTATTCAGTCTATTTCCAGATGTAAGCAGATCTGCTAAACTCTCCTTTAATAGCAATTCTTTCTTTACGCATTCTTTCTTTACACAGGTACATCAACATATATGACAAATGCACGCATGACAGCCACATTCCTCCTAAAAGACATTTTTTGAACAAGCATATGTATTAGCAGAGTAAAGCTTTCTGATTCTTCTTTGGGATACATTGCATCCTTGTAGGAAATGCCTGCCAAGAGCAGGAGTTGTAGAGATCCCTGCACCTGTATTCAGGATCCTTGCTTGGAAAGAGAGTCCTCACTGGCCCTATGTGGAATCTAAGCTGTGCACGCTGCTAAAAGGGTTGCAATCCACCAACATCTTACAAAAGGAAGGAAGAAAATCCTCTGGCAAGGATGATGAAGTAGCAGGCAACTCGTAATCATAAATACCTCTTAAAAGGCAGCAGCTTCTTTTATCTCTTCTGATAAAGACATTTAAAAATTCTTTTTTCGAATAGAGTCAGTTCAAATATGGGAATATATTTTTATTTTGTGTCATTACATTGTCAAGCATTTAGAAATAGTCCCTGGAGGCTGGGCACAGTGGCTCATGCCTGTAATCCCAGCACTTTGGGAGGCCAAGGTAGGTGGATAACCTGAGGTCAGGAGTTCGAGACCAGCCTGGCCAAGATGGTGAAAACCCATTTCTTTTTTTTTTTTTTTTTTTTTGAGGCGGAGTCTCGCTCTGTCGCCCGGACTGGAGTGCAGTGGCCAGATCTCAGCTCACTGCAAGCTCCGCCTCCCGGGTTCACGCCATTCTCCTGCCTCAGCCTCCCGAGTAGCTGGGACTACAGGCGCCCGCCACCTCGCCCGGCTAGTTTTTGTATTTTTAGTAGAGACGGGGTTGGTGAAAACCCATTTCTACTAAAAATACAAAAATTACCGGGCGTGGTGGCGGGTGCCTGTAATGCAGGAGAATTGCTTGAACCTAGGAGGCAGAGGTTGCAATGAGCCAAGATTGCACCACTGCACCCTAGCCTGGGTGACACAGTGACACTCGTCTCAAAAAAAAAAATTATCTGGAAAAACAAAGATATTTATGTATTTCATAGCCAGTGGAGTGTATATCACCTTTGTCTATAGAGATGGCATAAGTAACAATGTTTCTTGACTGAACCAGGGTTATGTGTGTGCATATAGGGATGGGTTCTTTCTTTCTTTCTTTCTTTCTTTCTTTCTTTCTTTCTTTCTTTCTTTCTTTCTTTCTTTCTTTCTTTCTTTCTTTCTTTCTTTTTCTTTTTGTCTTTCTTTTGTCTTTCTTTTTTTCTTTTTTCTTTTTTTTATGGAGTCTTGTTCTGTCACCCAGGCTGGAGTGCAGTGGCACAGTTTCAGCTCACTGCAACCTCCGCCTCCAGGGTTCAAGTATTTCTCCTGCCTCAGCCTCCCCAGTAGCTGGGACTACAGGTGTGTGCCACCACGCCTGGCTAATTTTTGTGTTTTCAGTAAAGATGGGGTTTCACCATGTTGGCCAGGCTGGTCTCGAACTCTTGATGTCGGATGATCCGCCCGCCTTGGCCTCCCAAAGGGCTGGGATTACAGGTATGAGCCTCCATGCCCAGCCTATCTTTCTGAAAGAGCAAAACATGCAGCATAAGCTTTCTATTAGTTTTAAGACTTCATCGGGCTTGGTATTCCAATCTAAGTATTTTAAGTTCAGTTATTAGAATTATTATTTTATAGAAAAATGTTATTTTATTTTTAAATCTGTAATTATCTTTGTACATTGAAATTTAAAATGTTTGTAATGTTTCATGCTGATACCACTTTATTTGAGTGCTAAGACCAATTACTATTCTTTTTTCCATCAAAAATGATTGAAATTCTGCATTCTCCAAGGAAAGAAACGAGTGATAAAATATTACAGTAATGTCAGTGATCACATAAAATAAGGATTATACTCTTTTAAAGTACTTTTAAAATGATTCCTAAAAACCTATTACATCCTTTTAAACTTTGGAACTAATTTTAAAAATTACCAATACTTTGCCTTGTTACATACAAATTAACAGACATTTACCTCATCTCTGAGTGTGGATGTTATTTTTGTTAGATACCTTCAAGTCCAAAAGATGAAAAGGTGGCTTGTGCCATAGAGAAAGCTCCTTCTTGCCTGGAGCTGGGAGTGGCCACATGTTCTCAGTGGAACACCCCTCCTCCATGGTGATGTGGTGGTCGTTCTGATTGACGCTGAGAATCTAGGTCTGAATGGGAGGACTGGAAGCAGGGCGGCCAAAGCAAATAACAGTGTCTGTGGAGCCAGATACTAGTCTCATTCTTGGGCAGATTCTGCCAGGTTTTTACATCTACAGCATACTTACAAGGACTTTAACAAGCTGCAGTCATAAAAGTGGATTTACCTGCATGAGCAGTGTCTTTGTCACAATGAGGAAAAGAGAAACGGGAAGATAGTCTGTAAGAAAAAATATTTTTCTCCTTACTCTCATTTTACATGAAGGATGCAATGGAATTCTGTTTCATGTAAATGTGCTAATTTTCTTACTTAGGCTTTAATGGGAAACCTGGTGAGTGAGCAGGGTCCTCTGCAGAGAGTAGGCTTCCCTGGGAGTGATGCCCAGAATGGGCTCTGGGCCTGCCTACCCGGGGCACAGCAGGGTCACGGGCACCATGCGTTTTGCCTCTGCCACACCCTCTCCAGCCCCCTGCTCACCCTGTTGGAAGCCCCTCACAAAACCACTCCTTCTGGGCATTTCACATTGTCCTAAAGGAAAACAGCTGGAAGAGAATGAGAGAGCAAAAAAAGAAAAGAAATCATCTATTAAATCTCAGCCTTGTTTTGACAAAATCGTAAATTAATAACATGCACATTCTAAACATTTATCTTCCAGAATTTTTAGTACCTAGGTAAACGTTTAGAATTTAACTGTATTACCTAAATTCTAAAAAGGCTTTCTGCTTTCCTATCAGTTTCTCTCCAAGATCACAGTGGACTTTATAGGTTGACACATGAAAGGTAGCAATTGTTGTTAATAATAATGAAGTCATAGATAATATACAGTTGAGAACTGAAAGGGCAAACGATTGTATAGAGTCTCATTCCTATGTGTTATGCCAAACCTTTTATTCATGCTTAAAGTCCTGGCTAGTGTCCACAAAAACCTACTTTTCCAGCTCTCTCTATCCTCTCAAGCTGTTGCCCTAGCTGTTCAGTAACTAAATAGTCCTAAACTGTTGACATTGTTATCCTAAAATCCATGAATACAAGACCATTCAGTAAAAACTCCAGCAAACAGAAAAATCAGAAATACAAGTGGCTTGCTAATTTAAGAATTTACTTCAACCACTGGAAAGTAATAAATTAAAATGAATACATTAAAAACACACACTGTTTTCTTGTTTTCCTATCTGCAACCATGTCTGGGGACCAAGAAATTCCATGATGTAAGCCTTTGAAAGATAACAATGTTATTGATTTCGAATGTCACTGCAAAGAAATGAAAGAGTAATTCCAAAGGAAGGTAAACTCTAAAAGTTGAGAGGAAATCTCTTTTTATCTTGATTCCAATTATGAAATACAACATTATTAAATTATTTTTGTTACGTTTTATCCTACTTAAATTTAACATTAAGTTTGGAATAAAGTCTCTAAGACAGGATATTACAAGTAACAGAACACAAGAAAAATCCTTCATGAAGGGTCACTACCAATCGGTTGAAACATGAGTGGGTGTGGGCGCACTTCCAGACCTTCTGTCAATGCTTTGCAAGAAGACAGAATAAATAGCATTCCACACTCTACACTGACACATCTCCTGAAAACTACTGTTATCATTTAGGTCAATTTAACACACTGAAATACATCTTTAATGTTGATGACATTCTACTATATAATTTGAATTAAGGTCCTATCTGTGAGTTTAGAGTCACTACAGCAGCAGACAAGTATTTGTAAGTACTTATGTTCCTAGGCACATGCATTTTATTTATATGTTAGTTTTCATTGAGACATAGGAGGAGTTTACCAACTGTATTAAGAACTTCAAGTCAGAAATCCAGAAGGAAAAACACCAGGGTGAGAGCATCTGGAAAACTATCCCCTCAGGCACGTTTTCAGTTCAGCAGAAATGTGCTGTCTTATAAACACTTCAGTGGCCTCTTTGCATGAGGGAAAAGGTAACTAGGAGATGATATTTATTAAGGTAAGAAACACTGAACACTGAAGACTCCTTCCTCATTTTCAACAAGGCAAAGAACTGGCAATCCCTGCTGAGCATTCATTTTATAGAGGAATAAAACCAGGATAGGAAAAAGATCATTTACGATGTGTTTTTAATTAATTTAAACAAGGTAAAAAATTATACTTTTGCACACGTTGCTGTATCTGGGATTTTGACATTTAAAAACACAAGTGTCAAGTATGCTACCACTTAATCTTTGATTTCATGTTAAGACTTTGCTTTTGTTTTAATTACATAGTGATGTGGAATTTAATGCAAAGGAATCCCAGTTTTTTCTATGTTCCATAAAGGTGGTTCCAACTAACAAGCTTAGTTACTTTAGTAAGAAATGGAATTTTAAATATTAATAGTAAAATCTAATTCTATTTATTTTATTTTCAAATGAACACATTTATTGAGCACTTACGGGTACCACAAAACCCCCGAATGCTACTACTTATTTGGTACCTGCACATGCACATACATACATACATCATCATATCATATAGAAGATGTCCCTTACCCCAGGACAAACAATAAAGTGGCATGGTGGGTGCTGAATGGTCATTTGAATTACAATCATCTAGGTGAGTGAGTGAAAGTCAAACTCAGATATTATATTTGAAAGTCTATTTGAGCACACATTGGCATTCTCACCACCCCTAGGATTCTCCCATGTGCTTGATAATATTTAGGACTGTGAAAAATAAAGCCCGTTTCCCCCTAAATATTTTAAAATAAATTTATGAATATAAATATATAATTTATATTTATATATATATATAATATAATATATCAGTGTTGATACCTAAATGTTGTATTAACATTTAGATATAATGTTTTTGTGAATAAATAATACATATTACTCAATATATATGTTGTCACCACTGTCTTAATTGTACTGTAGTGGACAGAAAGAGATATTACTTTTCATTGTTCATATTAATAGAGGGGAACAGATACAAGCATAAAACAAAATTGGATATTAAAAGTAACGATAAAGTAAATGGGATGTTACTTTCACTTGACTAAGGTTCTAGCTGCAAAATAATAAAATCTTCACTTAATGGATCAGGAAGAGAGTTCTGAGTCCCCTTCACCAAGATGTTTCTCTGCAACCTAGTCTCTTTGCTGACAAAGACCATTCTCAAACGTGAAACTTTTTCTCAAATTTCTTTTCTGAAGTATGGAAAGTAATCAGTAATCGAACACCAACATGGCTTCACCTCATTCCAACAGTGAAATTGCTCATATGAAGGTCACCAATATTCTCAAAAGGTCCCATCTGCCTTCATTATTTGACCTCTCAGCAAGTTTTAAAGTATCAGGTCATGCTCTATGATCAAGACATTTTCATTTCTCACTTCTTGACAACACCACACTGAACTAGTTTTCCTCCTTCTTCACAAGTCAACTTTTTGGGTTTGTATTTACGCTTGAAACAGGGGCTCACCCTGTCACCCAGGCTGGAGTGCAATGGCACGATTATGGCTCACTGCAGCCTCAGACTCCCAGGATCAAGCAATCCTCCCACTTCAGCCTCCCAAAGTACTGGAATTATAGGCATAAGCCACTGGACCCAGTACAAGTCAGCTTCTTGTTCTTCTTCGCAGAGTCTTTCTAGTCTACGTAGGGATCTAACAGGGCTTTTATTTGGGTGTCTTTCTTTTCCCCATCTATAATGTCTAAAGACAGCCCCATCTAGTCCAATGATGTTAAGTAACAACTAAATGTTAATGATTCCCAAATGCATGTCCCCAGTCTTTACCTTTCTCTTAAGCTCCTGACTACTATATCTGTACCCATCTGCTTATCTGATATTTCTGCTTGTACGTCTTGAGCATAACTCAAAGTTAACATCAGGAACAGAATTCCTGATTCCACTCTAAAACCTGTTCCTCCCCAAATATTCTCCATTTCCAAAAATCACACTATTCTTTCAGTTACTCAGTCCAAAAATTTGGGAGCTATATTTAACTTCTTCACTTCCTTCATTCCCCAATTTTATCCAACAAGACCTGTCAGGTTCTAAACTCCTAAATATATAAAAAATGATTGACATCTGTCCAGATTCAGTTTACATCCAACTCCTGGGATGGATATTTCAGACTCAAGTAATGTTATCAAATACCCAGTTTCCTTCCATCCTTCCAAGAGGCAAAAGGCAGAATTCTAGACCAATGAATGTTTGGAGACCTCTTTCATCTCTATTATGCATGATGTCAATTGCTAGAGTATATGTTTTTGACTTTTAGTATTTTAGGAATACAGATTATGGGACGATCACAGTGATCTAGCTAATAAAGTTTAAAGGGAGGATGAACTCCACAGAGAGGAAGAAGGAATATATTTGTATGAGGTAAAGGAGACATGGAGGGAAGGAAGGAAGAAGGAAGGAAGGAAGGAAGGAAGGAAGGAAGGAAGGAAGAAGGAAGGAAGGAAGGACAAATGAACCTACAGTTCCAAAATATTCTGTAAAATCCACATATTGAAGGAAAACTCTCTTCATTCTTTTCTACCATATAGGAACAACACACTTATGTCAATATCTAAAAATAAATTTAGTAAGTTGAGTTTAATAGGTAAAAATGATTTTAATGAATCTTCTTAGCTTGGTGATGCATGATACAAGTATACTAAATTGCTTCTGACTTTACCTTTCATTTTAAAGTTAGCATATTTTGTTGCTTTTATTTTCACATTAAACAAATGTTTACATTATGTATATAACATCACATAAGCAATTGGAAAACTATGTAGACTCAAATTCTCTAGCATGGAAATTGGCTATGGCACACAGTCACATACTAACAAAAATTAATGTCATGTTGTAAGATTAACAACAATAAAAATATTTCAATTCAGATTATAACATAAAAGCATACACAAGCTGAATTTTAACGCAAATGCTTTGATGAAGAATTATAGGCAAGGCGCAGTGGCTCATGCCTGCAGCCCTGTTACTTCGGGAGACTGAGAAGGGCAGATCACTTGAGGTCGGGAGTTTGAGACCAACCTGGTCAACATGGCAAAACCCCATTTCTACCAAAAAAAATACAAAAATTAGCTGGGTGTGGTGGCTCACACCTGTGATCCCTGCTATTTGGGGGACAACAGCATGAGAATCACTTGAGCTTGGGAGGTGGAGGTTGCAGTGAACCAAGATCACGCCACTGCACTCCAGTTGGGGCAACAGAGAGAGACTTCATGTCAAAAAAAATTATAATTAAAATAATATAGTAGTTGTAAGTCTCACATCTGACCATACTTTTGAATTCCTTCTCTTTATCTGTCCTCATCTCCCAAGTCTTGCCATAAAAGAATCTAAGTAATTGGGTCTCTTGGAGTAATTCATAGACATAAAAAGCACGACGGGTCTAGCTGTGAATTCCATACTCCGAAACACTAGGCGGCCAAAGGGAAGATTTTTTTTTTTTCACTTTGAGTGACTCTTCTGAATATAGTATTTTGGATTTATTTTGTGCTTGTTTTTAGAATTTTTCACATTATCTAAAAGCCTTGGTTTAGTGCATGCTTCTTTCTAAAGTTTTCTAAATCGGTTGCTCTGATGGACAAAATATAAATTTTTAATTCTAGGCAAGGAGATTTTCTGTGTGTGGCATTACAAGTACAGTCTTTAAAACAGTGTGCTCCTAATTGGGTAACACATCTGAAATGACAGACTTGAACAGGAATAGTAATTAAAAGTCCAGACTTCAGATCTGTCGGTAGATAATCTTGGACTCCAGCCTGAGATAGGTCACTTGTCAGCTGGGAACCTAGGCAAGATATTTTATCTTTCTAACTCTGTTTCCTCATGAGTAAAATGTGGGTACTAGAGTTATCAGTTGGTAAGGATTAAATGAGCTGAAACGGTAAAAGTTTAGTCACAGTATATGGTTCTCAGAATATTTTATTTTAGTTTAATGAATACAGGTCCTTATTGTGCAAGGGATCTAATAATCAAATATAAATTTATAGAAGAGTTTCAACTACAACTTCTGATCATCACATATAGAGTTTTTAATCCCCATGAGGAATAAGAGTTCAACATCACTATAACTCTTAATATAAAATATTGAACTGATGGTATGGTTTGGCTCCGTTTCCCCACCCAAATCTCATATCAAGTTTCAATCCCCACGTGTCAGGGGAGGGGCCTAGTGGGAGACATTGGGATCATGGGGGTGGATTTTCCCCCTTGCTGTTCTTGTGATGTGAGTTCTCCTGAGATCTGATGATTTAAAAGTATATGGCACTTACCCCTTGGCTCTCTCTCTTCTGCCGCCAGGAGAAGGTGCTGGCTTCCCTTTTGTCCTGCCAGGATTGTAAGTTTCCTGAGGCCTCCCAGCCATGCTTCCAGTTAAGCCTGCTGAACTGTGAGTCAATTGGACCTCTCTTCTTCATAGACTCCCCAGTCTCAGATAGTTCTTGACAGCAGTGTGAGGGTGGACTAATACAACTGACTTCTGGAAGTTGATTGAATTTGAGGGGAAACCTACATGAAATGCTATCATGAGCATTTCTTCTGATTGGACTCCCACTTAGTCTATTGGATTACCATTTTCCTACTGAACACACTTATGTCTGGCTTCACTTTTGCTTTTATTTTTCCAAAATCCCATTCAGAGAATGCTAAAACCAATGCTATGAGGTTGAACCATATGAAAATGCCAGTATCCAATTTCTTTGACATATAAAAATGGCTTCAATTTGATATTACTATGAACGGTAGAGTTGCTCTTCATTTAACAGAATAAATGTATCCACAGGAATATAATATTTAATTAAAAATAAATTTTCTGGGCCGGGTGCAGTGGCCCAGCACACCTGAGTGTAAACGCAGCATTTTATGAGGCCGAGGTGGGTGGATCACTTGAGGTCAGTAGTTCAAGACCAGCCTGGTCAACATGGCAACACCCTGCCTCTACTAAAAATACAAAAATTAGCCAGGTGTGGTGGCACATGCTTGTAATCCCAGCTACTCAGGGGGCTGAGGCATGAGAATTGCTTGAACCCAGGAGGCAGAGTTTGCAGTGAGCTGAGATCATGCCTCTGCACTCCAGCCTGGGCAACAGAGTGAGACTCTGTCTCAAAATAAATAAATAAATGAAATAAATGTTCTGTAACCTGCATTGCATGGTACTTTTGCATTTAGTTGCTTGCTAAACAAATACCACTTAAAGTTGCACAGCAAGTCTGCTAAAATCCAATATTTCACTTTGTGAAAGGAAAATAAATATCAGGACCCCAAAATCATTAAGCCAAAGGTAAAAGTCAAGTTGGGGAACCGCATCAGACAAACCTGCTTTCCATTTTATTTCCAAATAAGATAGCCACAAAGATAAAAAAAAAAAAAAAAAGCTATATACCTTATCACAATTTTGCTCACAAGGAAATTCCTTGGGGGGACTCAAGATCTTTACCCTAAAACCATTCTGTTGAATTTTACCCTGGCAAGGTAAATTGATAGCATATTTTCACAGGCGTGGGACAAAGGACAGAACTCAAAGGCATCCTTCTGCTCACCTGAGACAAATGCATATCTGATTGCTTCCTCTGCCTTATCATTTATGTAAATGCAGAGTTGCGGAGCCAGACTAAGGCATAAGTGACAATCTGTCTACCCCCATCTCAAGTATAAATTGTGTATATCAGCGAAAGGCTGATCAAACACTCAAAAGAATACAACCGTTTGTCTCTTATCTATGACAAGAGGAAGCAAGGAAGCTCCTGCTTGAGTTGTCCTGCCTTTCCAGACCCAAGCAATGGACATCTCACATGGACTGACTGATGTCTCATGTCTCCCTAAAATGTATGAAACCAAGCTGTGTCCTGACCAACTTGGGCACATGTTGTCAGCACCTCCTGAGGCTGTGCCATGGCACGTCCTCAACCTCGGCAAAATAAACTTTCTAAATTGATTGAGACCTGTCTCAGATACTTTTGGTTCACAATTTCTAGAACAACATTTTTTAATAATTGAAAAATGAATATGACACAAGAAAATAAAAATGCAAAAAGAAAAAGTCAAACACAAATACTTTGTTTTCCAGAGATTAATATAGTTAATATTTTTCATATCACTTTGTGGTCTTTTTCTACTAACATACACATTTATTTTTACAGTATATGATCCTTTTCTTTAACGTCTATCCTAATCCTAGTTTTGCACTTCACATTTAAAAAGACCTTTATAATTTCCTGGACACTTACACTCTCCCAAGACTAAACCAGGAAGAAGCTGAATCCCTGAACAGACCAATAACAGGCTCTGAAATTGAGGCAATAATTAATAGCCTACCAACCAAAAAAAGTCCAGGACCGGATGGATTCACAGCTGAATTCTACCAGAGGTACAAGGAGGAGCTGGTACCATTCCTTCTGAAACTATTCCAATCAATAGAAAAAGAGGGAATCCTCCTTAACTCATTTTATGAGGCCAACATCATCCTGATACCAAAGCCTGGCAGAGACACAACAAAAAAAGAGAATTTTAGACCAATATCCCTGATGAACATCGATGCAAAAATCCTCAATAAAATACTGGCAAACCGGATCCAGCAGCACATCAAAAAGCTTATCCACCATGATCAAGTGGGCTTCATCCCTGGGATGCAAGGCTGGTTCAACATATGCAAATCAATAAACGTAATCCAGCATATAAACAGAACCAAAGACAAAAACCACATGATTATCTCAATAGATGCAGAAAAGGCCTTTGACAAAATTCAACAGCCCTTCATGCTAAAAACGCTCAATAAATTCGGTATTGATGGAACATATCTCAAAATAATAAGAGCTATTCATGACAAACCCACAGCCAATATCATACTGAATGGGCAAAAACTGGAAAAATTCCCTTTGAAAACTGGCACAAGACAGGGATGCCCTCTCTCACCACTCCTATTCAACATAGTGTTGGAAGTTCTGGCTAGGGCAATCAGGCAAGAGAAAGAAATCAAGGGTATTCAGTTAGGAAAAGAAGAAGTCAAATTGTCCCTGTTTGCAGATGACATGATTGTATCTTTAGAAAACCCCATTGTCTCAGCCCAAAATCTCCTTAAGCTGATAAGCAACTTCAGCAAAGTCTCACGATACAAAATTAATGTGCAAAAATCACAAGCATTCTTATACACCAGTAACAGACAAACAGAGAGCCAAATCATGAATAAACTTCCATTCACAATAGCTTCAAAGAGAATAAAATACCCAGGAATCCAACTTACAAGGGATGTAAAGGACCTTTTCAAGGAGAACTACAAACCACTGCTCAGTGAAATAAAAGAGGACACAAACAAATGGAAGAATATACCATACTCATGGATAGGAAGAATCAATATCGTGAAAATGGCCATACTGCCCAAGGTAATTTATAGATTCAATGCCATCTCCATCAAGCTACCAATGAGTTTCTTCACAGAATTGGAAAAAACTGCTTTAAAGTTCATATGGAACCAAAAAAGAGCCTGCATTGCCAAGACAATCCTAAGTCAAAAGAACAAAGCTGGAGGCATCACGCTACCTGACTTCAAACTCTACTACAAGGCTACAGTAACCAAAACAGCATGGTACTGGTACCAAAACAGAGATATAGACCAATGGAACAGAACAGAGTCCTCAGAAATAATACCACACATCTACAGCCATCTGATCTTTGACAAACCTGAGAGAAACAAGAAATGGGGAAAGGATTCCCTATTTAATAAATGGTGCTGGGAAAATTGGCTAACCATAAGTAGAAAGCTGAAACTGGATCCCTTCCTTACGAAAATTAATTCAAGGTGGATTAGAGACTGAAATGTTAGACCTAATACCATAAAAACACTAGAAGAAAACCTAGGGAATGCCATTCAGGACATAGGCATGCACCAGGACTTCATGTCTAAAACACCAAAAGCAACGGCAACAAAAGCCAAAATTGACAAATGGGATCTAATTAAACTAAAGAGCTTCTGCACAGCAAAAGAAACTACCATCAAAGTGAACAGGCAACCTACAGAATGGGAGAAAATTTTTGCAATCTACTCACCTGACAAAGGGCTAATATCCAGAACCTACAAAGAACTCAAACAAATTTACAAGAAAAAAAAAACAACCCCATCAAAAAGTGGGCAAAGGATATGAACAGACAGTTCTCAAAAGAAGACATGCATGCAGCCAATAGACACATGAAAAAATGCTCATCATCACTGGCCATCAGAGAAATGCAAATCAAAACCACAATGAGATACCATCTCACACCAGTTAGAATGGCAATCATTAAAAAGTCAGGAAACAACAGGTGCTGGAGAGGATGTGGAGAAATAGGAACACTTTTACACTGTTGGTGGGATTGTAAACTAGTTCAACCATTATGGAAAACAGTATGGCGATTCCTCAAGGATCTGGAACTAGATGTACCATATGACCCAGCCATCCCACTACTGGGTATATACCCAAAGGATTATAAATCATGCTGCTATAAAGACACATGCACACGTATGTTTACTGTGGCACTATTCACAATAGCAAAGACTTGGAATCAACCCAAATGTCCATCTGTGACAGACTGGATTAAGAAAATGTGGCACATATACATCATGGAATACTATGCAGCCATAAAAAAGGATGAGTTTTTGTCATTTGTAGGGACATGGATGCAGCTGGAAACCATCATTCTCAGCAAACTATCGCAAGAACAGAAAACCAAACACCGCATGTTCTCACTCATAGGTGGGAACTGAACAATGAGATCACTTGGACTCGGGAAGGGGAACATCACACACTGGGGCCTATCATGGGGAGGGGGGAGGGGCGAGGGATGGCACTGGGAGTTATACCTGATGTAAATGACGAGTTGATGGGTGTTGATGAGTTGATGGGTGCAGCACACCCACATGGCACAAGTATACATATGTAACAAACCTGCACGTTATGCACATGTACCCTAGAACTTAAAGGATGATAATGAAAAATAAAAAAGAAAAAGAAAAAAATAAATTATGCTGGCCAACTTCAAAAAATAAATAAATAAATAAATAAATAAAACCATCAGATCTCTTGCAACTTACTATCACAAGAACTGCACTGGAAAAGACCCACCTCCGTGATTCAATGACCTAGCACTGGGTCCCTCCCACAACACGTGGGGATGATTACAATTCAAGGTGAGATTCGGCTGGGAGCATAAGGCCAAAGCGTATCATCTAGTGAATGTATACCCCACATGTTGCCGATTCACTCATCTGCTGATGAATGCTTGGGTTGTTCCCACCTCCTGGATACTGTGAATAATGCTACTATAAACATTGGCATATAGATAAAAAAAATAAAAATAAAATAAAAATAAAAGACCTTCATAAACAACTTCTTTAATAAGTTACATAAATCCTATCATAGGAATAAATCACAGTTTACTGAGCTGTCATGCTATCGCGTGCGTGTGTGTATATATATGTATATATACACACACATATATACACACACACACACACACACATCTTGCTGGCATAATATGCCATTTACATAAAGGATAATTAGCATTCATTAGTAAATATACAAGAAATTCTATAATTGTTCCTAAATCTTGTTGTAATCTATATTCAATTACCTTCTCTTCCAGCAACTGTCCTTTTTAAAAATGCAATAACTAATAAAAAATTAAAAATGTTCTCGCTGGGCGCGGTGGCTCACGCCTGTAATCCCAGCACTTTGGGAGGCCGAGGTGGGCGGATCACGAGGTCAGAAGATCGAGACCACCCTGGCGAACACGGTGAAACCCCGTCTCTACTAAAAATACAAAAAAACTAGCCGGGCGAGGTGGTGGCGCCTGTAGTCCCCGCTACTCCGGAGGCTGAGGCAGGAGAATGGCGGGAACCCGGGAGGCGGAGCTTGCAGGAGCGGAGATCCGGCCACTGCACTCCAGCCCGGGCGACAGAGCGAGACTCCGTCTCAAAAAAAAAAAAAAAAAAAAATGTTCCGAGTTTCACTTTTTCTTTTAGCTTCTTTGCCTATATTCTGTATGAATTTTCAAAATAGGTATTTAAAAAAAGAAATGAATACAAATAAGGAAGGACAATCAGCCCCTGAATAACAGTGTGTGTGGAAAATTACCACCAGGCTTCACTGGAGAAGAGGGACTGCGGATTGACTGATGGAAGGAGGAGGGCGAGGAAGCGGAAAGGAACGCATTGCTTTCTATGTTTTGCTTTCTACGCATGGTAGCTGAGGATGCAGAACTTCCTGTGCTTGAAATTCTCAGTGCAGTTACATTAAAGAAAAAAGGAAGTTGTGCTCTCTGAAGCTTTTATTTTTTCTTCTTCTGTTTTTGGGGGGAGGTTTGTTTTTTGAGACCAGGTCTTGCTCTGTTGCCCAGGCTGGAGTGCAGTGGCACAATCAGGGCTCACTGCAGCCTCGAACCCCTGTGCTTGAGCAATCCTCCTGCCTCAGCCTCCAGAGTAGCTGGGATCACAGATGTGCACCACCATGCCTGGCCTCCAACTTTTCTTTGACTTTATCTCAATACTTCACATAAGCAAAATAAACCAATCAAACTGTAAATGCAGAGACAATGGCCAAATAACGTAGGAAATATTTTTGAATTTTAATATTTTGTAGAAAATATAATTTGGCACTATAATTATTTACATTTCATTTTATTGTTCTCCTAGATATTTACTTTCTACCATTTCCCCTGGGAGATGTAATGTGTTTACTATATTTTTCTTTAGGTATTTAAGGGATTTATCACCAGACAATTTATTGAGACATAGTTTCCTTTAAATAATAGAAGAATACAAATGGACGTTTTATACTTTACCACTTCTAGAAGACAGTTTCCTATGAACTATTCATTTATAAGTGTTTATAAATGTTTATTTATTTAAATGTTCCTATCCCATCAGTCTTTCTACAATTTCTCTCAGCTTTATTCATATTAAAAACCTAAACATACATGAAGATAACATCAGTTTTAATTTTATGCCAATTATTCAAACCTAAAGAAAGCTTTTCTGAAAATTAAGAAAGGGAGAATCCTTTAGAACAACGTAAAATTCCAAAGGCATCAATGGTAAGTACTGTGATGATTTCTTAAACATTAGTTTGTATGGGAACATGAGTAATCACAACTGTGAGAAAGCTGAAGAAAGAGAATGAAATCTTAAATGCTATGTACCACAGTACTGGGTTTTAAAGAAACTAAAAGGCCAGGCACGGTGGCTCACACCTGTAATCCCAGCACTTTGGGAGGCAAAGCCGGGCAGATCATGAGTTCAAAAGATAGAGACCGACCTGGTCAACATGATGAAACCCCATCTCTACTAAAACACAAAAAACTCACTGGGCGTGGTGGCGGCGCCTGTAGTCCCAGCTGCAGGGGAGGCTGAGGCAGCAGAATTGCTTGAACCCAGGAGGTGTAGGTTGCAGTGAGCTGAGATTGCCCCACTGCACTCCAGCCTGGCAGCAGAGCGAGACTGTGTCCCAAAAAAGAAACTAAAAAAATTCCCACACAAATTCTCATTTGCTATTGCCACAAATAGGTGGCAATGAGAAGGGAATTTCTGTAAAATTTAACATTGAAAAGGCATGTTCACAGCTCTGTGTTCAGACATGATCATTGACATGTGTGTATAGACCTCAGTAATGATGGCCAAGTGCAGGTGCCTTTTGTTTTAATGTAAGTTCACTGCATGAAACTCCCCACAAGCTGACAGTGGAGCCTATGACTAAATTTTGTCATTCCTAAAAACTGAAAAGATGTTGGAAAGGTATCCCTGACAAGAGGTTGGAGGAAGTATATAAACATGCAAGTGTGCATTTTCTGGTACTTTAAATGTTTTAATGAAGAAGAGAACAACTCTTAAGATATTACAGCGATTATTCCCATGCCTCTGTATATTGTGAAATCAAGAATTAGTCTCTTAAAGAGTCCTGGCTTCCATCCAGGGGAAGAAGTTTTCTTACAGGGAAGCACCGGTGTGATAGTGCCTGCAGAGAGGCCAAGCATTATTAAGTGCAGTGGGGAAGAAAGGAAGCCAGAGATAAAAGAAACAGGACCAGAAAGTCTATCTGATAAGAGAGCTTTTGAAGGACAGAGCAGAAACAACAGGATTTCCAGGAACACAGAGGCCGGTATAGCATTGGAATTCATAGAATTTTAGGACTGATGGGAATCTTGTGCGAATTGTAAACTTCCATCATTTACAGAGAAGGGAACTGAAGCTTGGAGAGGTTGCTACGTGCCAAAAGTTACATAACTAGTCAGAAGCAGAGTCTGGGGAAGTGGCTGCTGGAACTGCAGTTCTGAAAAACAAACAACAAACAAACAAACAACCTGAAAGAGTCAACACAGGCTGCAATTGTTTCTTCTGTTCCAGATAACGGCAATTCATCTGGAGCTAAAGATCAAAAGCCAGGAGGAAATCCCCAGGATCCAGCCTGGGTCAGGCTGTGGGTCTGTGGGGATCAATGAGGAGTTGGAGATGCACCTGCGATCAATCACGCACATTCGGGTGTCCTTAGATGTCTTCACTTTGTTGTCCTGTGTGCTTGACTCCAGGACGTGGTAGAAGGGGAGCTCCTTTTGTGTCAGGCATTTCACAATATTTGGCTCGTTTAATATTCATCATTACCATTTTACAGATAATAATAATTGTAGATGCTAATACTGAACAGTTATTCCAATCAGGTAGTATTATAATTTTACATGTATTTTCTCATTTAATCCTCTCAATGACCACTATGAAATCATATAATTGTATTATTCCCATTTTACGGATGAGGAAAATGAGATATAAATTGGTAAATAACTTATCCAAGGTCAACAGCTAGAGAATGGTGGAGTTAGGACTCTAACCCAAGCAATCTGATGTTAGAAAATCATACTCCTGGCCGGGCGCGGTGGCTCAAGCCTGTAATCCCAGCACTTTGGGAGGCCGAGACGGGCGGATCATGAGGTCAGGAGATCGAGACTATCCTGGCTAACTCGGTGAAATCCCGTCTCTACTAAAAAAAAACAAAAAATTAGCCGGGCGTGGTGGCGGGCGCCTGTTGTCCCAGCTACTCAGGAGGCCGAGGCAGGAGAATGGCGTGAACCCCAGAGGTGGAGCTTGCAGTGAGGTGAAATCGCGCCACTGCACTCCAGCCTGGGTGAAAGAGCAAGACTCCGTCTCAAAAAAAAAAAAAAAAAAAAAAAAAAAAAAAAAAGAAAATCATACTCCTGAAAAACAGGGAAACCAAGGTTCAAAAAAGTGAAATCACTTCAATGTCTCACAGTGAGTTGGAATTCGGACTCAGGTGCACTAGTGCATATTCTTCTACATCATGCTACAGAAGAGAGACAGGGGCCAGGCACGGTGTCTCGCTCCTGTAATTCCAGCACTTGGGAGGCCAAGACGGGCAGATCACTTGAGCTCAGGAGTTCGAGACGAGCGTGAGCAACATGGCGAAAGCCCATCTCTACCAAAAATACAAAAAATTAGCTGGGCATGGTGGCATGCGCCTGTGGTCCTGGCTACTCGGGAGGCTGAAGTGGGAGGATCACTTGAGCCCAGAAGAGGACATTACAGTGACCGAAGATGGTGCCACTGCATTCCAGCCTGGGTGACAGAGTGAGTCCAATCTCAAAAAAAGGAAAGCAGGGAAAAGGGAGAGAGGGAAAAGGTTAGAATCACAATTTTGAAGGAAAGAAGGCACACATACACAAACATCCCTTTTTCATCTTGTGTGATGAGTTGCCCTTGAAAAGACAGGATCCTACTTTTCTTTAAATGTTCTGAAGCATATTAATCTGGGTGTGGGAGGACCTACTTCTAATAAATAGTGTACATTCATGGACAGAGGTGGGGAACTGAATTTCAGGAGCTACAGCTTTGGAGCCCTGAAGAGACGCCTGGAGCCTGGGTTTCAAGGCCCACAGGCACTGGAACTAGGCCTGGCAAGCACTGTCAGCTCACCTCCTCGGTTGCTGCGTAGTAAAAAGTTGCCACTTAAGTATTGGAAGAATCATGGCTTTCAATGGAAATGGATTTCCTGTACTGAGAGTTTCTTTTTCTCTTCTTTTGGAGACCGTCTTGTTCTGTCGTCCAGGCTGGAGTGCAGTGGTGCAGTCACAGCTCACTGCAGCCCTGACCTCTTGTGCTCAAGCGATCCTCCTCTCTCAGCTTCTCAAGTAGCTGGGACTACAGGAGTGAGCCACCACCTCCAGCTATTTTTTCTTTTTTTAATTTGGTAGAGATGGGGCCTCATTATGTTGCCCAGGCTGTTCTCGAACCCCTGGACTCAAGTGCCTCCCACCCGGCCTCCCAAAGTGTTGGGGTTATAGATGTGAGCCATTACTCCTGGCTGAAAGTTTTTTAAAATTAAAATGCGGATAGTACCAGCTTCAGTCTGAGCCACAGAGGGTGGCAACAGCAATGAATGGTAACTACTGTTACAGAGTTTGGACCACAACTTTCTAGTTTCAAAAACATGATTTTTAAAAGCATCCACACGTGACTGGAAATCCTTAAGCAACATTAATAAACTTGTTATATACTAACTTATATGCCAGAATGTTAATCTAATAGAGAAGAAGATAAGGAGAAACCACAATCATATTCAGAACATCAATATCTAATACTAAAGACTATGGAAAACTGTAATCAGAAGTCAGAAAGGCATGGAATGAAATCAAAGAATATTGTATAGTCTTAGAAAATATTTTATTAGGGCAACCCGCTTGAGTCCCCTTCCATGCTGTGGAAGCTTCATTCTTTCGCTCTTCACAATAAATCTTGCTGCTGCTCAAAATATATATATATATGTGTGTGTGTGTGTGTATATATGTGTATACATGTAATAATATAGGTCTCTGAGAGAGTCTCCCTTTGCAGTACGAACTAACCTTGTGGAGTGGCTGGATCATGACTGCTCACTTAAGCATCTTTTACTGAATGTTTCTTATCCTCTTGCTTTTTTGGAAGTCTGAGGATGGGGGGCTGTAGCATGTGTAAGAGATGACACTCACTAGGCACACATTTTTGAGGGCTGCCCCACATCAGGAAGTGGCTCTGGAGGTAATGGGCCAATAAAGGTGCTGTGACATTACACTCACAGCCATCTGCAGCAGTCCACACTTTTTTATTTATTTTATTTTATTTTTTTTTTTGAGATGGAGTCTCGCTCTGTCACCCAGGCTGGAGTGCAGTGTGCAATCTCGGCTCACTGCAAGCTCTGCCTCCCGGGTTTACGCCATTCTCTTGCCTCAGCCTCCCGAGTAGCTGGGACTACAGGCGTCCGCCACCACGCCCAGCTAGTTTTTTGTATTTTTTTAGTAGAGACGGGGTTTCACCGTGTTAGCCAGGATGGTCTCGATCTCCTGACCTCGTGATCCGCCCGTCTCGGCCTCCCAAACTGCTGGGATTATAGGCTTGAGCCACCGCGCCCGGCCAGCAGTCCACACTTTATTACAGTTACAGTTACCATTTTCTTCCGCAGTATTTCCTGATAATATTTAACCAAATAAATAATGAGACTAAACCCTAACTCATGTCAATGAGTTTGAGCAATTATTACCTTACACACACCACACTGTACCAATAGGCAGGTAATGACATCTGATCTGAACACTCATTCTAGAAAATAGAGCAGTGCTGCTCTGATTGGGGGTGGGAGGGGTAGTCCCACATCTTGGTCCTGCAGAGACAGCTCCCTGACAGCTCTGAGAAGCCCAGGGCTCACTGGCACCCACTTTGAAACTCACCAATCCAAAAAGGAGAATTAAGAAG
>NC_044559.1:28905740-28922702 GCF_007565055.1 Rhinopithecus roxellana
ACTTCTTTCTGATCTGTGAATTCCCACACAGATTTACAGCTTAGTTCTCTGGAAGGAGTTTGCTAACACTCTTTTCGTGGAATCTGCAAAGTGAGATTGGAAAGCTCATAGTTGCCCAAGGTGAAAATGGATATAACCTCAGATAATAAGTAGAGAGAAGCTTTCTGAGAGATTGCTTTCTGATGTGTGACTTCATCACCCAGAGTTCCACCCTTCCCTTCTTGGAACTGTTTGCTAACTCTGTGGTCTTGTGTTCTGCAAAGTGATATTTGGGAGCTCATTGAGGGATATGGTGAAAACGGAAATATCCTCAGATGAAAACTGTAAGGAAGCCTTCTGAGAAACTGCATTGCGATGTGTGAAATCAACTCACGGAGTTGCACCTTCTCTTCAATGTTCAAGGTGCTAACACAGTTTCTGGAAATCTTCAACGAGATACTTCATAAGGCAATGAAGCTTATGGTGACAAAGGAAATATCCTGAGATGAAAACTAGAAAGAAGCTTTCCTAGGAACTTCTGGTGATGTGTGAATTCATCTCACAGAGTTACAGCTTAGTTCTCAGGGAGCAGTTTACTAACACTCTTTTCGTGGAACTTGCAAAGTGAGATTTGGGAGCCCATAGGGGCCCATGGTGAAAAAGGAAATATCCTCAGATAATAACTTTAGAGAAGGTTTCACAGAGATTGCTTTCTGATGTGTGACTTCATCACACAGATTTCCACCCTTCCCTTCTGGAACAGTTTCTAACTCTGTTATCTTGTGTTCTGCAAAGTGATATTTGGGAACTCATTGAGACTATGTGAAAAGGAAATATCCTCAGATGAAAACAGGAAAGTAGCCTTCTGAGAAACTGTATTGTCATGTGTGAATGCAAGTCACTGAGTTACACCTTCATCTTCAGTGTTCAGTGTCCTAACACAGTTTTCTGGATATCTGCAATGGGACACTTCTGAAAGCAATGAAGCTTACAGTGACAAAGGAAATATCCTCAGTCGGAAACTAGAAAGAAGCTTCTTAGAAAATTCTTGGTGATCTGTGAATTCATCTCACAGCGTTACACTTATGTTTCAGGCAAAGGTCCGTAACAATGTTTTTGAGGAAGCTGGGAAGACATCTTTGGATCGTATTGAGGCCTACGCTGATAAAGGAAATATCATCAGTTGAAAACGTGAAGAAGCTTTCTGAGAAACTTCTTTGTGATCTGTGAATTCCTCACACAGAGTTATAGGTTGGTTCTCTGAAATCAGTTTGCTAACACTCTTCCTGGAATCTGAAAATTGAGATTTGGGAGCCCATAGGGGCCCATGGTGAAAAACGAAATATCCTCAGATAATAACTAGAGAGAAGTTTTCTGAGAGATTGCTTTCTGATGTGTGACTTCATCACACGGAGTTCCACACTTCCATTTTTGGAACAGTTTGCTAACTCTGTTAACTTGTGTTCTGGAAAGTGATATTTGGGTGCTCATTGAGGGCTACGGTGAAAAAGGAAATAGACTCAGATGAAAACTGGAAAGAAGCCTTCTGAGAAACTGCATTGCGATGTGTGAATGCAACTCACAGATTACCCCTCTCTCGTCAGTGTTCAGTGTGCTAATACAGTTTTCTGGAAATCTGCAATGGGATATTTCTTAATGCAATGAAGCTAACGGTGACAAGGAAACATCCTCAGATGAAAACTAGAAAGAAACTATCATAGAAACTTCTTGGTGATGTGTGAATTCATCTCACAGAGTTACACTTATGTTTCGTGGAGCAGTCCATTAACACTGTCTTTGAAGAATCTGAGAACGGCTTCGTTGGATCGCATTGAGGCCTATGCTGATAAAGGAAATTTCATCCGTTCAAACGGAAAAGAAGCTTTCTGAGAAACTTCTTTCTACTCTGTGAGTTCATCTCACAGACTTATAACTTAGACTTCAGGAAGCAGTTTGCTAACACTCTTTTCGTGGAATCTGTAAAGTGATATTTGGGAGCCCATAGGGGCCCATGGTGAAAAGGAAATATCCTCACATAATAACTAGAGAGAAGCTATCTGAGAGATTCCTTTCTGATCTGTGGCTTCATCACACAGAGTTCCACCCTTCCCTTTCGGAACAGTTTGCTAACACTGTTGTCGTGGATTCTGCAAGGTATATTTGGGAGCTCATTGAGGGCTATGGTGAAAAAGTACATATCCTCACATAATAACTAAAGAGAAGCTTTCTGAGAAACTGCACTGCCATGTGTGAATGCAACTCACAGAGTTACACGTTTCTCTTCAGTGATCAGTTTGTTAACACAGTTTCTGGAAATCTGCAATTAGATACTTCATAGCGCAATGAACCTTACAGTGACAAAGGAAATATCCACAGATAAAAACTAGAAAGAAGTTTTCATAGAACTTCTTGGTGATGTGTGAATTCATCTCACAGAGTTACACTTATGTTTCGTGGAGCAGTCCATTAACACTGTCTTTGAGGAAACTGAGAACGGCTTCTTTGGATCGCATTGAGGCCTACGCTGATAAAGGAAATTTCATCCGTTCAAAACGTCAAAGAAGCTTTCTGAGAAAACTTCTTTCTGATCTGTGAATTCATCTCACAGACTTATAACTTAGACTTCAGGAAGCAGTTTGCTAACACTCATTTCGTGGAATCTGTAAAGTGATATTTGGAAGCCAATAGGGGCCCATGGTGAAAAAGGAAATATCCTCACCAAATAACTAGAGAGAAGCTTTCTGAGATATTCCTTTCTCATGTGTGGCTTCATCACACAGAGTTCCACCCTTCCCTTCTTGGAACAGTTTGCTAACACTGTTGTCGTGGATTCTGCAGAGGTATATTTGGGAGGTCATTGAGGGCTATGGTGAAAAAGGGAATATCCTCAGATCAAAACTGGAAAGAAGCCTTCCGAGAAACTGCATTGCCATGAGTGAATGCAACTCACAGAGTTACATGTTTCTCTTCGGTGATCAGTTTGCTAACTAAGTTTTCAGGAAATCTGCAATTAGATACTTCATAGCGCAATGAACCTTACGGTGACAAAGGAAATATCCACGGATGAAAACTAGAAAGAAGCTTTCTTAGAAACTTCTTGGTGATGTGTGAATTCATCTAACAGAGTTACAGTTATGTTTCCTGGAGCAGTCCATTAACACTGTCTTTGAGGAAACTGAGAAGCGCTTCCTTGGATCGCATTGAGGCCTACGCTGATAAAGGAAATTTCATCAGTTGAAAACGTGAAACAAGCTTTCTGAGAAACTTCATTCTCATCTGTGAATTCATCTCACAGTGTTTCAAACTATGCCTCAAGAAGCAGTTTGCTAACACTCTTTTTGTAGAATCTGCAAAGTGATATTTGGGAGCCTATTGGGGCACTGTGTGAAAAAGGATATATCCTCAGATAATAACTAGAGAGAAGCTTTCTGAGAGATTGCTTTCTGATGTGTGACTTCATCTCACAGAGTTTCGCCGGTTTTTTTTTGGAGCCGTTTCTTAGGACTGTTTCCGTGAATTCCGAGAAGTGATATTTCAGATGGCTTTGAAGAATGGAAGGAGAAAAGAAATATCCTCCAAGAAAAAGCGGAATCAAGCTTTCTGAGAAACTGCTTTGTGATATGTGAATTCATTTCACAGTGTTACATCACCCTTTTTCGGGGAGTTTCCTAGCACTCATTTTGAGGAATCTCAGATGTGATGTCTTGGATATCGTGAATCGCATGCTGAATAAGGAACTATCCTCAGAGAAACCTGCAGACAAGCCTTCTCAGAAACTTCTTTGTTGTGGGTGAATTCAGCCCACAGATGTCCATCATTGTTTTCACTGAGAAGCTTGCTAGCAGAGTTTTGGGAGAATCTGCAATAGGTCACATGGTGACTCTCCGAGACCACTAATAACCTCGTCTTACAAAAGAAAGAAGCTTTCTGAGAAACCGCTTTGTGATGTGTGAATTCAACTCACTGAGTTACAGCTGTATTTCGTGGGACCGTGGCCTAGGCCTATGTGTGTGGAATCTGAGAACAGATATTCCGGATCCCTTTGTAAACAATGGGGCCAATAGAAATATCTTCCAATAAAAATGAGAAAGAAGCTTTCTGAGAAACTTCTTTGTTATCTCTGAATTCATCTTACAGAGTTTCAACTTAGGCTTCATGAAGCAGTTTGCTACCTCACTTTTTGTGGAATCTGCAAAGGGATATTTGGGAGTCCATTGGGGCCCATTGTGAAAAAGGAAATATCCTCAGATAATAACTAGAGAAAAGCTTTCTGAGAGATTGCTTTCTGATGTGTGACTTCATCACACAGAGTTCCACCCTTCCCTTCTTGGAACAGTTTGCTAACACTGTTGTCGTGGATACTGCAAAGTGATATTTGGGAGCTCACTGAGGGCTATGGTGAACAAGGAAATATCTTCAGATAAACACTGGAAGGAAGCCTTCTGGGAAAATGCACGTCGATGTATGAATGCAACTCACAGAGTTACACGTTTCGCTTCAGTGATCAGTTTGCTAACATAGTTTTCTGGAAACCTGCCTAGGGATATTTCTCAGTGCAATGAAGCTTACGGTGTCAAAGGAAATATCCACAGATGACAACAAGAAAGAAGCTTTCTTAGAAACTTCTTGGTGATGTGTGAATTCATCTCACAAAGTTACACTTATGTTTCGTGGAGCAGTCCATTAACACTGTCTTTGAGGAACCTGAGAAGGGCTTCGTTGGATCGCATTGGGGTCTACGCTGATAAAGGAAATTTCATCCGTTCGAAACGTGAAAGAAGCTTTCTGAGAAACGTCTTTCTGATCTGTGAGTTCATCTCACAGACTTATAACTTAGACTTCAGGAAGCAGTTTGCTAACACTCTTTTCGTGGAATCTAGGAAAGTGATATTTGGGAGCACATAGGGGCCCATGGTGAAAAAGGAAATATCCTCACATAATAACTAGAGAGAAGCTTTCTGAGAGATTGCTTTCTGATGTGTGACTTCATCACACAGAGTTCCACCCTTCCCTTCTTGGAACAGTTTGCTAACACTGTTGTCATGGATGCTGCAGAGGTATATTTGGGAGCTCATTCCAGGCTATGGTGAAAAAGGAAATATCCTCACATAATAACTAAAGAGAAGCTTTCTTAGAAACTGCGTTGCCATGTGTGAATGCAACTCACAGAGTTACACGTTTCTCTTCAGTGATCAGTTTTTTAACACAGTTTTCTGGAAATCTGCAATTAGATACCTCATAGCGCAATGAACCTTACGGTGACAAAGGAAATATCCACAGATGAAAGCTGGAAAGAAGCTCTCTTCGAAACTTCTTGGTTATGTCTGAATTCATCTTCCAGAGTTACACTTATGTTTCGTGGAGCAGAACATTAACACTGTCTTTGAGGAACCTGAGAAGGGCTTCCTTGGATCGCATTAAGGCCTACGCTGATAAAGGAAATTTCCTCCATTCAAAACGTGAAAGAAGCTTTCTGAGAAAGTTCTTTCTGATCTGTGAGTTCATCTCACAGACTTATAACTTAGACTTCAGGAAGCAGTTTGCTCACACTCTTTTCGGGGAATCTGCAAATTGAGATTTGGGAGTCCATTGGGTCCCATGGAGAAAAAGCATATATCCTCAGATAATAACTACAGAGAAGTTTACTGAGAGATTGCTTTGTGATGTGTGAATTCATCACACAGATTTCCACCCTTCCCTTCTTGGAACAGTTTGCTAACTCTGTTGCGTTGTGTTCTCCAAAGTGATATTTGGGAGCTCATTGAGGGCTATTTTGATAAAGGAAATATACTCAGATCAAAAGTGGAAAGAAGCCTACTGAGAGACTGCATTGCGATGTGTGAATGCAACTGACAGAGTTACACGTTTCTCTTCAGTGTTCAGTTTGCTGACACAGTTTTCTGGAAATTTGCAATGGGATACTTCTGAACGCAATGAAGCTTATGGTGACAAAGGAAATATCCTCAGATGAAAACTAGAAAGAAGTTTTCTTAGAAACTTCTTGGTGATGTGTGAATTCATCTCACAGAATTATGCTTTTGTTTCATGCAACAGTCCATTATCTCTGTTATTTAGAAACCTGAGAAGGACTTCTTTGGATCGCATAGAGGCCTACACTGATAAACGAAATATCATCAGTTCAAAACGTGAAAAAAGCGTTCTGAGAAACTTCTTTGTGATCTGTGAATTCCTCTCACAGAGTTACAGCTTTGTTCTCAGGAAGCAGTTTGCTAACACTCTTTTCGTGGAATCTGCAAGTGAGATTTGGGAGCCCAAAGCGGCACATGGTGACAAGTAAATATCCTCAGATAAAAACTACAGAGAACCTTTCTGAGAGATTGCTTTCTGAAGTGTGACTTCAACACACAGAGTTCCTCCCTTCCCTTCTTGGAACAGTTTGCTATCTCTGTTATCTTGTGTTCTGCAAAGTGATATTTGGGAGCTCATTGAGGGCTATGGTGAAAAAAGAATTATCCTCAGATGAAAACTGGAAAGAAGTCTTCTGAGAAACTGCACTGCGATGTGTGAATGCAATTCACAGAGTTACACGTTTCTCTCCAGTGTTCAGTTTGGCAACATAGTTTTCTGGAAATCTGCAATGGGATACTTCTGAACGCAATGAAGTTTACAGTGACAAAGGAAATATCCTTAGATGAAAACTCGAAGAAGCTTACTGAGAAACTTCTTTGTGATCTATGAATTCATCTCACCGAGTTACAGCTTAGTTCTCAGGAAGCAGTTTAATAACACTCTTTTCGTGGAATCTACAAAGTGAGATTTGGGAGCCCATAGAGGCCCATGGTGAAAAGAAAGTATCCTCAGATAATAACTAGAGAGAAGATTAATGAGAGATTGCTCTCTGATGTGTGACTTCAACACACAGAGTTCCACCCTTCCATTCTTGAAACAGTTTGCTCACTCTGTTATCTTGTGTTCTGCAAAGTGATATTTGGGAGATCAATGAGGGCTATGTGAAAAAGGAAATATCCTCAGATGAAAACTGGAAAGAAGCCGTCTGAGAAACTGCCTTGCGATGTTTGAATGCAACTCACAGAGTTACACCTTTCTCTTCAGTGTTCAGTTTGCTCACACAGTTTGCTGGAAATCTGCGATGGGATTCTTCTGAACCCAATGAAGCTTACTGTGGCAAAGGAAACATCCTCAGATGTAAACTAGAAAGAAGCTTTGTTAGAAACTTCTTGGAGATGTGTGAATTCATCTCAAGGGGTTACACCAATGTTTCCTGCAACAGTCCATTATCACTGTTTTAGAGGAACCTGAGAAGGAATACTTTGGATCGCATCGAGGCCTACGCTGAAAATAAAATATCGTCAGTTCAAACGTGAAATAAGTTTTCTGAGAAACTTCTTAGTGATCTGTGAATTCCTCTCACAAAGTTACAGCTTAGTTCTCAGGAAGCAGTTTGCTAATACTCCTTTCGTGGAATCTGCAAAGTGAGATTTGGGAGCCCTTAGGGGCCCCTGGTGAAAAAAGATGATCATCAGATAATAATTAGAGAGAAGCTTTCTGAGAGATTGCTTTCTGATGTGTGACTTCATCACACAGAGTTCCACTCTTCTCTTCTTGGAACAGTTTGCTATGTCTGTTATATTGTGTTCTGAAAACTGATATTTGGGTCCTTTTGAGGGCTATGGTGAAAAAGGAAATATCTTCAGATGAAAACTGGAAAGAAGCCTTCTGAGAAACTGCATCACGATGTGTGAATGCAACTCACAGAGTTACACGTTTCTCTTCCCTGTTCAGTTTGCGAACACAGTTTTCTAGAAATCTTCAATGGGACACTATTGAACGCAATGAACTTAAGGGTGAAAAAGGAAATATCCTCAGATGAAAACTAGAAAGAAGCTTTCCTAGAAACTTCTTTGTGATGTGTGAATTCATCTCACAGAGTTACACTTATGTTTGCTGCCACAGTCCATTATCACTGTTTTAGAGTAACCAGAGAAGCAATTGTTTGGATCGCATTGTGCCCTACGCTGATAAAGGAAATATCATCAGTTCAAAACGTGAAAGAAGCTTTCTGAGGAACTTCTTTGTGAAATGTGAATTCCTCTCACAGAGTTACAGCTTAGTTCTCAGGAAGCAGTTTGCTAACCCTCTTTTCGTGGAATCTGCAAAGTGAGATTTGGGAGCCCATGGGGCCCATGGTGAAAAAGGAAATATCCTCAGATAATAACTAGAGAAAAGCTTTCTGAGAGATTGCTTTCCAATGTGTGACTTAATCACACAGAGTTCCACACTTCCCTTCTTGGAACAGTTTGCTAACTCTGTTATCTTGTGTTCTGCCAAGTGATATTTTGGAGCTCATTGAGGGCTATGGTGAAAAAGGAAATATCCTTAGATGAAAACTGGAATGAAGCCTTCCGAAAAACTGCATTGCGATGTGTGAATGCAACTCACAGAGTTACACCTTTCTCTTCAGTGTTCAGGGTGCTAACACAGTTTTCTGGAAATCTGATATGGGATGCTTCTGAACGCAATGAAGCTTATGGATGCAACGGAAATACCCTCAGATGAAAACTACAAAGAAGCTTTCCTAAAAACTTCTTGGTGATGTGTGAATTCATCTCACAGAGTTACCCTTAGCTTTCCTGCAACAGTCCATTATCACTCTTTTTGAGGAACCTGAGAATTGCTTCTTTGGATCGCATTGAGGCCTACGCTCATAAAGGAAATATCAGTTCAAAACGTGAAAGAAGCTTTCTGAGAACCTTCTTTGTGATCTGTGAATTTCTCTGACAGAGTTACAGCTTAGTTCTCTGGAAGCAGTTTGCTAACACTCTTTTCGTGGAATCGGCAAACTGAGATTTGGAAGCCCTTCGGGGCCCATGGTGAAAAAGGAAACATCCTCAGATAATAAGAGAGAGAAGCTTTCTGAGAGATTGCTTTCTGATGTGTGACTTCATCACACAGAGTTCCACCCTTCCGTTCTTGGAACCGTTTGCTAATTCTCTTATCTTGTGTTCTGCAAAGTGATATTTGGGAGCTCATTGAGGGCTATGGTGAAAAAGGAAATATATTCAGATTAAAACTGGAAAGAAGCCTTCTGGAAACTGCCTTTCTATGTGGGAATGCAACTCATAGAGTTACCCGTTTCTCTTCCGTGTTCAGTGTGCTAACACAGTTTTCTCGAAATCTGCAATGGGATACTTCTGAACGCAATGAAGCTTATGGTGACAAAGGAAATATACTCAGATGAAAACTAGAAAGAAGATTATTAGAAACTTCTTGGTGATCCGTGAATTCACCTCGCAGCGTTACACTTATGCTTCAGGCAACAGTCCATTATCACTGTTTTTGAGGAAGCTGAGAAGGACTTCTTTGGAAAGTATTGAGGCCTACGCTGATAAACGAAATATCATCATTTCAAATCGGGAAAGAAGCTTTCTGAGAAACTTCTTTGTGATCTGTGAATTACTCTCACAGAGTAACAGCTTAGTTCTCAGGATGCAGTTTGCTAGCACTCTTTTCGTGGAATCTACAAAGTGAGATTTGGGAGCCCATAGTTGCAGATGGTGAAAATGGATATATCCACAGATAATGACTAGAGAGAAGCTTTCTGAGAGATGGCTTTCTGATGTGTTACTTCATCACACAGAGTTCCACACTTCCCTTCTTGAACAGTTTGCTAACTCTGTTATCTTGTGTTCTGCAAAGTGATATTTGGGAGCTCTTTGAGGGCTATGGTGAAAAAGGAAATATCCTCAGATGAAAACTGGATAGAAGCCTTCTGAGAAACTGCATTGTGTTGTGTGAATGTAACTCGCAGTGTTTCACCTTTCTCTTCAGTGTTCAGTGTGCTAACACCGTTTTCTGGAAATCTGCAATGGGATACTTCTGAACGCAATGAAGCTTACGGAGACAAAGGAAATATTCTCAGTTGAAAACTAGAAAGAAGCTTTCCCAGAATCTTCTTTGTGATGTGTGAATTCATCTCATGGAGTTACACTTATGTTTCCTGCAACAGTTCATTATCATTGTTTTTGAGCAACCTGAGATGGACTTCTTTGGATCGCATTGAGGCCTCCGCTGATAAAGGAAATATCATCAGTTCAAAACGTGAAAGAAGCTTTCTGAGAAACTTCTTTGTGATCTGTGAATTCCTCTTACAGAGTTACACCTTAGTTCTCAGGAAACCATTTGCTAACACTGTTTTCGTGGAATCTGCAAAGTGAGATTTGGGAGACCATAGGGGTCCACGGGAAAAAGGAAACATCCTCAGAAAATAAGTGGAGAGAAGATTTCTGAGAGATTGCTTTCTGATGTGTGACTTCATCACACAGAGTTCCACACTTCCCTTCTAGGAACACTTTGCTAACTCTGTTATCTTGTGTTCTCCAAAGTGATATTTGGGAGATCACTGAGGGCTATGGTAAAAAGGAAATATCCTCAGATAAACCTGGAAAGAAGCCTTGTGAGAAATTGCATTGTGATGTTGAATGTAAATCACAGGGTTACACCTTTCCCTTCGGTGTTCTTTGTGCTAGCACAATTTTCTGGAAATCTGCAATGGGATACTTTTGAAAGCAACGAAGCTAAATGTGACAAAGGAAATATCCTCAGTTGAAAACTAGAAATAAGCTTTCCCCAAAACTTCTTTGTGATGTGTGAATTCATCTATCAGAGTTGCACTTATGTTTCCTGCAACAGTCATTATCACTGTTTTTGAGGAACCTGAGAAGGTCTTCTTTGGACCACATTGAGGCCTACACTGATAAAGGAAATATCATCAGTTCAAAAAGTGAAAGAAGCTTTCTGAGAAACTTCTTTGTGATCTGTGAATTCTTCTCACAGAGTTAGAGCTTAGTTATCAGGAAGCAGTTTGCTAACACCCTTTTCGTGGAATCTGTAAAGAGAGAATTGGGAGTCCGTAGGGGCCCATGGTGAAAAAGGAAATATCGTCAGATTGTAACTAGAGAGAAGCTGTCTGAGAGATTGCTTTCTGAAGTGTGACTTCATCACACAGAGTTCCATCCTTTCCTTCTTGGAACAGTTTCCTAACTCTCTTAGCTTGTGTTCTGCAAAGCGATATTATGGAGCACATTGAGGGCTATGGTGGAAAAGGAAATATTCTCAGATGAAAACTTTGAAGAAGCCTTCAGAGAAACTGCATAGCGATGTGTGAATGCAACTCACAGAGTTACACCTTTCTCTTCAGTGTTCAGTGTGCTGACACAGTTTTCTGGAAATCTGCAATTTGATACTTCTGAATGCAATGAAGCTTACAGTGACAAAGAAAATATATTCAGTTGAAAACTAGAAAGAACCTTTCCTAGAAAGTTCTTGGTGATGTGTGAATTCATCTCACAGAGTTACACTAATGTTTCCTGTAACAGTCCATTATCAGTGTTTTTGAGGAACCTGAGAAACACTTCTTTGGATCGCATTGAGGCTTTCGCTGATAAAGAAAATATCATCAGTTGATAACATGAAAGAAGCTTTGTGACAAACTTCTTTGTGATCTTTGAATTCCTCTCACAGAGTTACAGCTTAGTTCTCAGGAAGCAGTTTGCTAACACTTTTTTCCTGGAATCAGCTAAGTGAGATTTGGGAGCACATAGAGGCCCATGGTGAAAAAGGAAATATCCTCAGATGAAAACCGGAAACAAGTCTTCTGAGAAACTGCATTATGATGTGTAACTGCAACTCACAGAGTTACACTTTTCTGTTCAGTGTTTAGTGTGCTGACACAGTTTTCTGGAAATGTGCAATGGGATACTTCTAAACGCAATGAAGCTTAGGGAGACGAAGGAAATATCCTCAGTTGAAAACTAGAAAGAAGCTTTCCTAGAAACTTCTTAGTGATGTGAGAATTCATCTCACAGAGCTACACTTATGTTTCCTGCAACAGTCCATTATGAATGTTTTTGAGCAACCTGAGAAGTACTTCTTTGGATCGCATTGAGGCCTTCACTGATAAAGGAAATATCATCAGTTCAAACCGTGAAAGAAGCTTTCTGAGAAACTTCTGTGTGATCTGTGAATTCCTTTCACAGAGTTACAGCTCAGTTCTCAAGAAGCAGTTTGCTAACACTCTTTTCGTGGAATCTGAAAAGGGAGATTTTGGAGCACCTAGGGAAACATTTTGAAAAAGGAAACATCCTCAGATAATAACTAGAAAGAAGCTTTCTGAGAGATTGCTTTCTGTTGTATGACTTCATCACACAGATTTCCACCCTTCTCTTCTTGGAACAGTTTGCTAACTCTGTTATCTTGTGTTCCGCAAAGTGATATTTGGGAGCTCATTGAGGGCTATGGTGAAAAAGGAAATATGAGCAGATGAAAACTGGAAAGAAGCCTTCTGAAAAACTGCATTTCGATGTGTGAATGCAACTCACAATGTTACACGTTTCTCTTCAGTGTTTAGTGTGCTAACACAGTTTTCTGGAAATCTGCAATGGGATACTTCTGAACGCAATGTAGCTTACGGTGACAAAGGAAATATCCTCAGATGAAAACTAAAAAGAAGCTACTTAGAAAATTTTTGGTGATCTGTGAATTCATCCCACAGCGTTACACTAATATTTCAGTCAAAGGTCCGTTATCAATGTTTTTGAGGAAGCGGAGAAAGAAATCTTTGGATCGTATTGAGGCCTATGCTGATAAAGGAAATATCATCAGTTCAAAACGTGAAAGAATCTTTACGAGAAACTTCTTTGTGATCTGTGAATTACTGTCAAAGAGTTACAGCCTTGTTCTCAGGAAGCAGTGTGCTAACACTCTTTTCGTGGAATCTGCAAAGTGATATTTTGGATCCCATAGGGGCCCATGGTGAAAAAGAAAATATTCTCAGATAATAACTAGAGAGAAGCTTTCTCTGAGATTGCTTTCTGATGTGTGACTTCATCACCCACAGTTCCACCCTTCCCTTCTTGGAACGGTTTGCTAACTCTGTTATCTTGTGTTCTGCAAAGTGATATTTGGGAGCTCATTGAGGACTATGGTGAAAAAGGAAATATCCTCAAATGAAAACTGGAAAGAAGCCTTCTGAGAAATGGCATTTCGATGTCTGAATGCAACTCACAGAGTCATACGTTTCTCTTCAGTGTTCACTGTGCTATCACAGTTTTCTGGAAAACTGCAATGGGATATTCTGAACACAATGAAGCTTACAGTGACAAAGGAAATATCCTCAGTTGAAAATTAGAAAGAAGCTTTCCTAGAAACATGTTGGTGATGTGTGAATTCATCTCACAGAGTTACGCTTATGTTTCCTGCAACAGTCCATTCACTCTTTTTGAGGTACCTGAGAAGGATTTCTTTGAATCGGATTGAGGCCTACGCTCCTAAAGGAAATATCATCAGTTCAAAACGTGAAAGAAGCTTTCTGAGAAACTACTTTGTGATCTGTGAATTCCTCTCACAGAGTAACAGCTTAGTACACAGTAAAGAGTTTGCTAACACCGTTTTCGTGGAATCTGCAAAGTGAGATTTGGGAGCCAATAGGGGCCCATGGTGAAAAAGGAAACATCCTCAGATAATAAGTAGAGAGAAGCTTTCTGAGAGATTGCTTTCTGATGTGTGACTTCATCACACTGAGTTCCACCCTTCCCATCTTGGAACAGTTTGCTATCTCTTTTATCTTGTGATCTGCAAAGTGATATTTGGGAGCTCATTGAGGTCTATGATGAAAAAGGAAATATCCTCAGATGAAAACTGGAAAGAAGCCTTCTGAGAAACTGAATTTTGATGTGTGAATGCAACTCACTGAGTTACACCTTTCTCTTCAGTGTTCAGTGTGCTAACACAGTTTTCTGGAAATCTGCAATGGGATTCTTCTGAACGCAATGAAGCTTGCGGAGACAGGAAATTTCCTCAGTTCAAAACTAAAAAGAAGCTTTCCTAGAAACCTGTTTGTGATGTGTGAATTCATCTCTCAGAGTTACACTTCTGTTTCCTGCAACAGTCCATTATCACTGTTGTTGAGGAAGCTGAGAAGGACTTCTTTGGATCGCATTGAGGCCTACGCTGATAAAGGAAATATCATCAGTTCAAAACGTGAAAGAAGGTTTCTGAGAAACTTCTTTGTGATCTGTGAATACCTCTCACAGAGTTACAGCTTAGTTCTCAGGAAGCAGTTTGCGAACACTTTTTTCGTGAAATCTGCAAAGTGAGATTTGGGAGCCCTTAGGGGCCCTTGGTGAAAAAGGAAATTGACTCAGATAATGACTAGAGAGAAGCATTCTGAGAGATTGCTTTCTCATTTGTGAGTTCATCACACAGAGTTCACCCTTCCCTTCTTGGAAGAGTTTGCTAACTCTGTTATCTTGTGTTCTGCAAAGTAATATTTGGGAGCTCATTGAGGGTTATGGTGAAAAAGGAAATATCCTCAGATGGAAACTGGAAAGAAGCCTTCTGAGAAACTGCATTGCGATGTGTGAATGCAACTCACAGAGTTACCCTTTGTCTTCACTGTTCAGTGTGCTAACACAGTTTATTGGAAATCTGCAATGGGATACTTCTGAACGCAATGAAGCTTATGGTGACAAATAATATATCGTCAGATGAAAACTAGAAAGAAGGTTCTTAGAAAATTTTTGGTGATCTGTGAATTCATCTCAAAGCCTTTCACTTATGTTTCAGGCAACACTTTGTTATCAATGTTTTTGAGGAAGCTGAGAAGGACTTCTTTCGATCGTATTGAAGTCTACGCTGATAAGGAAATATCATCAGTTCAAAACGTGAAAGAAGGTTTCTGAGAAACTTCTCTGTGATCTCTGAATTCCCCTCACAGAGTTACATCTTAGTTCTCAGGAAGCAGTGTGCTAACACTCTTTTCGTGGAATCTGCAAAGTGAGATTTGGGAGTCCATAGGGGCTCATGATGAAAAAGGAAATATCCTCAGATAATAGCTAGAGAGAAGCTTTCTGAGAGATTGCTTTCTGATGTGTGACTTCATCACAGAGAGTTCCAACCTTCCCTTCTTGGAAGAGTTTGCTAACTCTGTTTTCTTGTGTTCTGCAAAGTGATATGTGGGAGCTCATTGAGGGCTATGGTGAAAAATGAACTATCCTCAGATGAAAACTGGAAGGAACGCTTCTGAGAAACTGCATTGCGATGCCTGAATGCAACTCACAGAGTTACATCTTTCTCTTCAGTTTTCAGTGTGCTGACATAGTTTTCTGGAAATCTGCAGTGGGATACTTCTGAACACAATGAAGCTTACGGTGACAAAGGAAATATCCTCAGTTGAAAACTAGAAAGAATCTTTCCTAGAAACTTCTTGGTGATGTGTGAATTCATCTCCCAGAGTTACACTTATGTTTGCTGCAACAGCACATTATCACTGTTTCTGAGGAACCTGAGAAGGCCTTCTTTGGATCGCACTGAGGCCTACGCTGATAAAGGAAATATCATCAGTTCAAAACGTGAAAGAAGCTTTCTGGAAACTACTTTGGGATCTGTGAATTCCTCTCAGAGAGTTACAGCTTAGTTCTCAGGAAGCAGTTTGCTAGCACTCTTTTCGTGGAATCTGCAAAGTGAGATTTGGGAGAGCATAGGGGCCCATGGTGAACAAGGAAATATCCTCAGATAATAACTAGCGAGTAGCTTCTGAGAGATTACTTTCTGATGTATGATTTCATCACACTGATTTCCACCCTTCCCTTGTTGGAACAGTTTGCTAACTCTGTTATCTTGTGTTGTGCCAAGTGATATTGGGGATCTCATTGAGGGCTATGGTGAAAAAGGAAATATCCTCAGATGAAAACTGGAAAGAAGCCTTCTGAGAAACTGCATTGTGATGTGTGAATGCAACTCACAGAGTTACACCTTTCCTCTTCAATGTTCATTGTGCTAACTCAGTTTTCTGAAATCTGCAATGGGATACTTCTGAACGCAATGAAGCTAAAGGTGATAAAGGAAATATCCTCAGTTGAAAACTAGAAAGAAGGCTTCGTAGAAAATTTTTGGTGATCTGTGAATTCATCACACAGCCTTTCACTTATGTTTCAGGCAGCAGTCCGTTATCAATGTTTTTGAGGAAGCTGAGAAGCACTTCTTTCAATCGTATTGAAGCCTACGCTGATAAAGGAAATATCATCAGTTCAAAACGTGAAAGAAGGTTTCTGAGAAACTGCTTCGTATATGTGAATTCCTCTCACAGTATTACAGCTTAGTTCTCAGGAAGCAGTTTGCTAGCACTCTTTTCGTGGAATCTGTAAAGTGAGATTTGGGAGCCCATAGGGGCCCAAGGTGATAAATGAAATATCCTCAGATATTAACTACAGAGAAGCTTTCTGAGACTTTGCTTTCTGATGTTTGACTTCATCACACAGAGTTCCCACCCTTCCCTTATTGGAACAGTTTGCTAACTCTGTTATCTTGTGATCTGCAAAGTGATATGTAGGGAGCTCATTGAGGGCTATGTTGAAAATGAGATATTCTCAGATGAAACTGGAAGGAACCCTTCTGAGAAATCGGCATTGCGATGTGTGAATGCAACTCACAGAGTTACCCCTTTCTCTTCAGTGTTCACGTTTGCTAACACAGTTTTCTGGAAGTCTGCAATGGGATACTTCCTGAACACAATGAAGCTTACGGTGACAAAGGCAATACCCTCAGTTGAAAACTAGAAAGAAGCTTTCCTAGAAACTTTCTTGCAGATGTGTGAATTCATCTCATAGAGTTACACTTATGTTCCTGCAACAGTCCATTATCAGTGTTTTTGAGGAACCTGAGAAGGACTGCTTTGGATCACATTGAGGCCTAGGCTGATAAAGGAAATATCATCAGTTCAAAACGTGAAAGAAGCTCTCTGAGAAACTTCATTGTGATCTGTGAATTCCTCTCACAGAATTACAGCTTAGTTCTCAGGAAGCAGTTTGCTAATACTCTTTTCGTGGAATCTGCAAAGTGAGATTTGGGAGCCCATAGGGTCCCTTGGTGAAAAAGGAAATATCCTCAGATAATAACAAGAGAAAAGCTTTCTGAGAGATTGCTTTCTGATGTGTAACTTCATCA
>NC_044559.1:28922802-29022525 GCF_007565055.1 Rhinopithecus roxellana
AGAAGGGCTTTGGACATATTGAGGCCTACGCTGATAAAGAAATTTCATCCGTTCAAAACGTGAAAGAAGCTTTCTGAGAAACTTCTTTCGATCTGAGTTCACTCACAGAGTTACAACCTCTGCCTCAGAAGCAGTTGCTACACTCTTTTCGTGGAATCTGCAAAGTGATATTTGGGAGCCTATTGGGGCCCATGGTGATAAAGGAATTATCCTCACATAATAACTAAGAGAAGCTTTCTGAAACTGCATTGCCAGTGTGAATGCACTCACAGAGTTACACTTTCTCTTCAGTGATCAGTTGTTATCACAGTTTTCTGGAAATCTGGCAATTAGATACTTCATAGCGCCATGAACATTACAGTGACAAAGGAATATCCACAGATGAAAACTAGAAAGAAGCTTTCGTAGAAACTTCTTGGTGATGTGTGAATTCAGCTTCACAGAGTTACACTTATGTTTCGTGGAGCAGTCCATTAACACTGTCTTTGAGGAATCTGAGAAGGGCTTTCTTTGGATCACATTGAGGCCTACGCTGATAAAGGAAATTTCATTCCGTTCAAAACGTGAAAGAAGCTTTCTGAGAAACTTCTTTCTGATCTGTGAGTTCATCTCACGAGTTACAACCTCTGCCTCAAGAAGCAGTTTGCTAACACTCTTTTCGTGGAATCTGCAAAGTGATATTGGGAGCCTATTGGGGCCCATGGTGATAAAGGAAATTATCCTCACATAATAACTAAAGAGAAGCTTTCTGAGAAACTGCATTGCCATGTGTGAATGCAACTCACAGAGTTACACGTTTCTCTTCAGTGATCAGTTTGTTAGCACAGTTTTCTGGAAATCTGCAATTAGATACTTCATAGCGCCATGAACATTACAGTGACAAAGGAAATATCCACAGATGAAAACTAGAAAGAAGCTTTCTTAGAAACTTCTTGGTGATGTGTGAATTCATCTCACAGAGTTACACTTATGTTTCGTGGAGCAGTCCATTAACACTGTCTTTGAGGAATCTGAGAAGGGCTTCTTTGGATCACATTGAGGCCTACGCTGATAAAGGAAATTTCATCCGTTCAAAACGTGAAAGAAGCTTTCTGAGAAACTTCTTTCTGATCTGTGAGTTCATCTCACAGAGTTACAACCTCTGCCTCAAGAAGCAGTTGCTAACACTCTTTTCGTGGAATCTGCAAAGTGATATTTGGGAGCCTATTGGGGCCCACGGTGATAAAGGAATTATCCTCACATAATAAATAAAGAGAAGCTTTCTGAGAAACTGCATTGCCATGTGTGAATGCAACTCACAGAGTTACACGTTTCTCTTCAGTGATCAGTTTGTTAGCACAGTTTTCTGGAAATCTGCAATTAGATACTTCATAGCGCCATGAACATTACAGTGACAAAGGAAATATCCACAGATGAAAACTAGAAAGAAGCTTTCTTAGAAACTTCTTGGTGATGTGTGAATTCATCTCACAGAGTTACACTTATGTTTCGTGGAGCAGTCCATTAACACTGTCTTTGAGGAATCTGAGAAGGGCTTCTTTGGATCACATTGAGGCCTACGCTGATAAAGGAAATTTCATCCGTTCAAAACGTGAAAGAAGCTTTCTGAGAAACTTCTTTCTGATCTGTGAGTTCATCTCACAGAGTTACAACCTCTGCCTCAAGAAGCAGTTTGCTAACACTCTTTCGTGGAATCTGCAAAGTGATATTTGGGAGCCTATTGGGGCCCATGGTGATAAAGGAATTATCCTCACATAATAACTAAAGAGAAGCTTTCTGAGAAACTGCATTGCCATGTGTGAATGCAACTCACAGAGTTACACGTTTCTCTTCAGTGATCAGTTTGTTAGCACAGTTTTCTGGAAATCTGCAATTAGATACTTCATAGCGCCATGAACATTACAGTGACAAAGGAAATATCCACAGATGAAAACTAGAAAGAAGCTTTCTTAGAAACTTCTTGGTGATGTGTGAATTCATCTCACAGAGTTACACTTATGTTTCGTGGAGCAGTCCATTAACACTGTCTTTGAGGAATCTGAGAAGGGCTTCTTTGGATCACATTGAGGCCTACGCTGATAAAGGAAATTTCATCCGTTCAAAACGTGAAAGAAGCTTTCTGAGAAACTTCTTTCTGATCTGTGAGTTCATCTCACAGAGTTACAACCTCTGCCTCAAGAAGCAGTTTGCTAACACTCTTTTCGTGGAATCTGCAAAGTGATATTTGGGAGCCTATTGGGGCCCATGGTGATAAAGGAATTATCCTCACATAATAACTAAAGAGAAGCTTTCTGAGAAACTGCATTGCCATGTGTGAATGCAACTCACAGAGTTACACGTTTCTCTTCAGTGATCAGTTTGTTAGCACAGTTTTCTGGAAATCTGCAATTAGATACTTCATAGCGCCATGAACATTACAGTGACAAAGGAAATATCCACAGATGAAAACTAGAAAGAAGCTTTCTTAGAAACTTCTTGGTGATGTGTGAATTCATCTCACAGAGTTACACTTATGTTTCGTGGAGCAGTCCATTAACACTGTCTTTGAGGAATCTGAGAAGGGCTTCTTTGGATCACATTGAGGCCTACGCTGATAAAGGAAATTTCATCCGTTCAAAACGTGAAAGAAGCTTTCTGAGAAACTTCTTTCTGATCTGTGAGTTCATCTCACAGAGTTACAACCTCTGCCTCAAGAAGCAGTTTGCTAACACTCTTTTCGTGGAATCTGCAAAGTGATATTTGGGAGCCTATTGGGGCCCATGGTGATAAAGGAATTATCCTCACATAATAACTAAAGAGAAGCTTTCTGAGAAACTGCATTGCCATGTGTGAATGCAACTCACAGAGTTACACGTTTCTCTTCAGTGATCAGTTTGTTAGCACAGTTTTCTGGAAATCTGCAATTAGATACTTCATAGCGCAATGAACATTACAGTGACAAAGGAAATATCCACAGATGAAAACTAGAAAGAAGCTTTCTTAGAAACTTCTTGGTGATGTGTGAATTCATCTCACAGAGTTACACTTATGTTTCGTGGAGCAGTCCATTAACACTGTCTTTGAGGAATCTGAGAAGGGCTTCTTTGGATCACATTGAGGCCTACGCTGATAAAGGAAATTTCATCCGTTCAAAACGTGAAAGAAGCTTTCTGAGAAACTTCTTTCTGATCTGTGAGTTCATCTCACAGAGTTACAACCTCTGCCTCAAGAAGCAGTTTGCTAACACTCTTTTCGTGGAATCTGCAAAGTGATATTTGGGAGCCTATTGGGGCCCATGGTGATAAAGGAATTATCCTCACATAATAACTAAAGAGAAGCTTTCTGAGAAACTGCATTGCCATGTGTGAATGCAACTCACAGAGTTACACGTTTCTCTTCAGTGATCAGTTTGTTAGCACAGTTTTCTGGAAATCTGCAATTAGATACTTCATAGCGCCATGAACATTACAGTGACAAAGGAAATATCCACAGATGAAAACTAGAAAGAAGCTTTCTTAGAAACTTCTTGGTGATGTGTGAATTCATCTCACAGAGTTACACTTATGTTTCGTGGAGCAGTCCATTAACACTGTCTTTGAGGAATCTGAGAAGGGCTTCTTTGGATCACATTGAGGCCTACGCTGATAAAGGAAATTTCATCCGTTCAAAACGTGAAAGAAGCTTTCTGAGAAACTTCTTTCTGATCTGTGAGTTCATCTCACAGAGTTACAACCTCTGCCTCAAGAAGCAGTTTGCTAACACTCTTTTCGTGGAATCTGCAAAGTGATATTTGGGAGCCTATTGGGGCCCATGGTGATAAAGGAATATCCTCACATAATAACTAAAGAGAAGCTTTCTGAGAAACTGCATTGCCATGTGTGAATGCAACTCACAGAGTTACACGTTTCTCTTCAGTGATCAGTTTGTTAGCACAGTTTTCTGGAAATCTGCAATTAGATACTTCATAGCGCCATGAACATTACAGTGACAAAGGAAATATCCACAGATGAAAACTAGAAAGAAGCTTTCTTAGAAACTTCTTGGTGATGTGTGAATTCATCTCACAGAGTTACACTTATGTTTCGTGGAGCAGTCCATTAACACTGTCTTTGAGGAATCTGAGAAGGGCTTCTTTGGATCACATTGAGGCCTACGCTGATAAAGGAAATTTCATCCGTTCAAAACGTGAAAGAAGCTTTCTGAGAAACTTCTTTCTGATCTGTGAGTTCATCTCACAGAGTTACAACCTCTGCCTCAAGAAGCAGTTTGCTAACACTCTTTTCGTGGAATCTGCAAAGTGATATTTGGGAGCCTATTGGGGCCCATGGTGATAAAGGAATTATCCTCACATAATAACTAAAGAGAAGCTTTCTGAGAAACTGCATTGCCATGTGTGAATGCAACTCACAGAGTTACACGTTTCTCTTCAGTGATCAGTTTGTTAGCACAGTTTTCTGGAAATCTGCAATTAGATACTTCATAGCGCCATGAACATTACAGTGACAAAGGAAATATCCACAGATGAAAACTAGAAAGAAGCTTTCTTAGAAACTTCTTGGTGATGTGTGAATTCATCTCACAGAGTTACACTTATGTTTCGTGGAGCAGTCCATTAACACTGTCTTTGAGGAATCTGAGAAGGGCTTCTTTGGATCACATTGAGGCCTACGCTGATAAAGGAAATTTCATCCGTTCAAAACGTGAAAGAAGCTTTCTGAGAAACTTCTTTCTGATCTGTGAGTTCATCTCACAGAGTTACAACCTCTGCCTCAAGAAGCAGTTTGCTAACACTCTTTTCGTGGAATCTGCAAAGTGATATTTGGGAGCCTATTGGGGCCCATGGTGATAAAGGAATTATCCTCACATAATAACTAAAGAGAAGCTTTCTGAGAAACTGCATTGCCATGTGTGAATGCAACTCACAGAGTTACACGTTTCTCTTCAGTGATCAGTTTGTTAGCACAGTTTTCTGGAAATCTGCAATTAGATACTTCATAGCGCCATGAACATTACAGTGACAAAGGAAATATCCACAGATGAAAACTAGAAAGAAGCTTTCTTAGAAACTTCTTGGTGATGTGTGAATTCATCTCACAGAGTTACACTTATGTTTCGTGGAGCAGTCCATTAACACTGTCTTTGAGGAATCTGAGAAGGGCTTCTTTGGATCACATTGAGGCCTACGCTGATAAAGGAAATTTCATCCGTTCAAAACGTGAAAGAAGCTTTCTGAGAAACTTCTTTCTGATCTGTGAGTTCATCTCACAGAGTTACAACCTCTGCCTCAAGAAGCAGTTTGCTAACACTCTTTTCGTGGAATCTGCAAAGTGATATTTGGGAGCCTATTGGGGCCCATGGTGATAAAGGAATTATCCTCACATAATAACTAAAGAGAAGCTTTCTGAGAAACTGCATTGCCATGTGTGAATGCAACTCACAGAGTTACACGTTTCTCTTCAGTGATCAGTTTGTTAGCACAGTTTTCTGGAAATCTGCAATTAGATACTTCATAGCGCCATGAACATTACAGTGACAAAGGAAATATCCACAGATGAAAACTAGAAAGAAGCTTTCTTAGAAACTTCTTGGTGATGTGTGAATTCATCTCACAGAGTTACACTTATGTTTCGTGGAGCAGTCCATTAACACTGTCTTTGAGGAATCTGAGAAGGGCTTCTTTGGATCACATTGAGGCCTACGCTGATAAAGGAAATTTCATCCGTTCAAAACGTGAAAGAAGCTTTCTGAGAAACTTCTTTCTGATCTGTGAGTTCATCTCACAGAGTTACAACCTCTGCCTCAAGAAGCAGTTTGCTAACACTCTTTTCGTGGAATCTGCAAAGTGATATTTGGGAGCCTATTGGGGCCCATGGTGATAAAGGAATTATCCTCACATAATAACTAAAGAGAAGCTTTCTGAGAAACTGCATTGCCATGTGTGAATGCAACTCACAGAGTTACACGTTTCTCTTCAGTGATCAGTTTGTTAGCACAGTTTTCTGGAAATCTGCAATTAGATACTTCATAGCGCAATGAACATTACAGTGACAAAGGAAATATCCACAGATGAAAACTAGAAAGAAGCTTTCTTAGAAACTTCTTGGTGATGTGTGAATTCATCTCACAGAGTTACACTTATGTTTCGTGGAGCAGTCCATTAACACTGTCTTTGAGGAATCTGAGAAGGGCTTCTTTGGATCACATTGAGGCCTACGCTGATAAAGGAAATTTCATCCGTTCAAAACGTGAAAGAAGCTTTCTGAGAAACTTCTTTCTGATCTGTGAGTTCATCTCACAGAGTTACAACCTCTGCCTCAAGAAGCAGTTTGCTAACACTCTTTTCGTGGAATCTGCAAAGTGATATTTGGGAGCCTATTGGGGCCCATGGTGATAAAGGAATTATCCTCACATAATAACTAAAGAGAAGCTTTCTGAGAAACTGCATTGCCATGTGTGAATGCAACTCACAGAGTTACACGTTTCTCTTCAGTGATCAGTTTGTTAGCACAGTTTTCTGGAAATCTGCAATTAGATACTTCATAGCGCCATGAACATTACAGTGACAAAGGAAATATCCACAGATGAAAACTAGAAAGAAGCTTTCTTAGAAACTTCTTGGTGATGTGTGAATTCATCTCACAGAGTTACACTTATGTTTCGTGGAGCAGTCCATTAACACTGTCTTTGAGGAATCTGAGAAGGGCTTCTTTGGATCACATTGAGGCCTACGCTGATAAAGGAAATTTCATCCGTTCAAAACGTGAAAGAAGCTTTCTGAGAAACTTCTTTCTGATCTGTGAGTTCATCTCACAGAGTTACAACCTCTGCCTCAAGAAGCAGTTTGCTAACACTCTTTTCGTGGAATCTGCAAAGTGATATTTGGGAGCCTATTGGGGCCCATGGTGATAAAGGAATTATCCTCACATAATAACTAAAGAGAAGCTTTCTGAGAAACTGCATTGCCATGTGTGAATGCAACTCACAGAGTTACACGTTTCTCTTCAGTGATCAGTTTGTTAGCACAGTTTTCTGGAAATCTGCAATTAGATACTTCATAGCGCCATGAACATTACAGTGACAAAGGAAATATCCACAGATGAAAACTAGAAAGAAGCTTTCTTAGAAACTTCTTGGTGATGTGTGAATTCATCTCACAGAGTTACACTTATGTTTCGTGGAGCAGTCCATTAACACTGTCTTTGAGGAATCTGAGAAGGGCTTCTTTGGATCACATTGAGGCCTACGCTGATAAAGGAAATTTCATCCGTTCAAAACGTGAAAGAAGCTTTCTGAGAAACTTCTTTCTGATCTGTGAGTTCATCTCACAGAGTTACAACCTCTGCCTCAAGAAGCAGTTTGCTAACACTCTTTTCGTGGAATCTGCAAAGTGATATTTGGGAGCCTATTGGGGCCCATGGTGATAAAGGAATTATCCTCACATAATAACTAAAGAGAAGCTTTCTGAGAAACTGCATTGCCATGTGTGAATGCAACTCACAGAGTTACACGTTTCTCTTCAGTGATCAGTTTGTTAGCACAGTTTTCTGGAAATCTGCAATTAGATACTTCATAGCGCCATGAACATTACAGTGACAAAGGAAATATCCACAGATGAAAACTAGAAAGAAGCTTTCTTAGAAACTTCTTGGTGATGTGTGAATTCATCTCACAGAGTTACACTTATGTTTCGTGGAGCAGTCCATTAACACTGTCTTTGAGGAATCTGAGAAGGGCTTCTTTGGATCACATTGAGGCCTACGCTGATAAAGGAAATTTCATCCGTTCAAAACGTGAAAGAAGCTTTCTGAGAAACTTCTTTCTGATCTGTGAGTTCATCTCACAGAGTTACAACCTCTGCCTCAAGAAGCAGTTTGCTAACACTCTTTTCGTGGAATCTGCAAAGTGATATTTGGGAGCCTATTGGGGCCCATGGTGATAAAGGAATTATCCTCACATAATAACTAAAGAGAAGCTTTCTGAGAAACTGCATTGCCATGTGTGAATGCAACTCACAGAGTTACACGTTTCTCTTCAGTGATCAGTTTGTTAGCACAGTTTTCTGGAAATCTGCAATTAGATACTTCATAGCGCCATGAACATTACAGTGACAAAGGAAATATCCACAGATGAAAACTAGAAAGAAGCTTTCTTAGAAACTTCTTGGTGATGTGTGAATTCATCTCACAGAGTTACACTTATGTTTCGTGGAGCAGTCCATTAACACTGTCTTTGAGGAATCTGAGAAGGGCTTCTTTGGATCACATTGAGGCCTACGCTGATAAAGGAAATTTCATCCGTTCAAAACGTGAAAGAAGCTTTCTGAGAAACTTCTTTCTGATCTGTGAGTTCATCTCACAGAGTTACAACCTCTGCCTCAAGAAGCAGTTTGCTAACACTCTTTTCGTGGAATCTGCAAAGTGATATTTGGGAGCCTATTGGGGCCCATGGTGATAAAGGAATTATCCTCACATAATAACTAAAGAGAAGCTTTCTGAGAAACTGCATTGCCATGTGTGAATGCAACTCACAGAGTTACACGTTTCTCTTCAGTGATCAGTTTGTTAGCACAGTTTTCTGGAAATCTGCAATTAGATACTTCATAGCGCCATGAACATTACAGTGACAAAGGAAATATCCACAGATGAAAACTAGAAAGAAGCTTTCTTAGAAACTTCTTGGTGATGTGTGAATTCATCTCACAGAGTTACACTTATGTTTCGTGGAGCAGTCCATTAACACTGTCTTTGAGGAATCTGAGAAGGGCTTCTTTGGATCACATTGAGGCCTACGCTGATAAAGGAAATTTCATCCGTTCAAAACGTGAAAGAAGCTTTCTGAGAAACTTCTTTCTGATCTGTGAGTTCATCTCACAGAGTTACAACCTCTGCCTCAAGAAGCAGTTTGCTAACACTCTTTTCGTGGAATCTGCAAAGTGATATTTGGGAGCCTATTGGGGCCCATGGTGATAAAGGAATTATCCTCACATAATAACTAAAGAGAAGCTTTCTGAGAAACTGCATTGCCATGTGTGAATGCAACTCACAGAGTTACACGTTTCTCTTCAGTGATCAGTTTGTTAGCACAGTTTTCTGGAAATCTGCAATTAGATACTTCATAGCGCCATGAACATTACAGTGACAAAGGAAATATCCACAGATGAAAACTAGAAAGAAGCTTTCTTAGAAACTTCTTGGTGATGTGTGAATTCATCTCACAGAGTTACACTTATGTTTCGTGGAGCAGTCCATTAACACTGTCTTTGAGGAATCTGAGAAGGGCTTCTTTGGATCACATTGAGGCCTACGCTGATAAAGGAAATTTCATCCGTTCAAAACGTGAAAGAAGCTTTCTGAGAAACTTCTTTCTGATCTGTGAGTTCATCTCACAGAGTTACAACCTCTGCCTCAAGAAGCAGTTTGCTAACACTCTTTTCGTGGAATCTGCAAAGTGATATTTGGGAGCCTATTGGGGCCCATGGTGATAAAGGAATTATCCTCACATAATAACTAAAGAGAAGCTTTCTGAGAAACTGCATTGCCATGTGTGAATGCAACTCACAGAGTTACACGTTTCTCTTCAGTGATCAGTTTGTTAGCACAGTTTTCTGGAAATCTGCAATTAGATACTTCATAGCGCCATGAACATTACAGTGACAAAGGAAATATCCACAGATGAAAACTAGAAAGAAGCTTTCTTAGAAACTTCTTGGTGATGTGTGAATTCATCTCACAGAGTTACACTTATGTTTCGTGGAGCAGTCCATTAACACTGTCTTTGAGGAATCTGAGAAGGGCTTCTTTGGATCACATTGAGGCCTACGCTGATAAAGGAAATTTCATCCGTTCAAAACGTGAAAGAAGCTTTCTGAGAAACTTCTTTCTGATCTGTGAGTTCATCTCACAGAGTTACAACCTCTGCCTCAAGAAGCAGTTTGCTAACACTCTTTTCGTGGAATCTGCAAAGTGATATTTGGGAGCCTATTGGGGCCCATGGTGATAAAGGAATTATCCTCACATAATAACTAAAGAGAAGCTTTCTGAGAAACTGCATTGCCATGTGTGAATGCAACTCACAGAGTTACACGTTTCTCTTCAGTGATCAGTTTGTTAGCACAGTTTTCTGGAAATCTGCAATTAGATACTTCATAGCGCCATGAACATTACAGTGACAAAGGAAATATCCACAGATGAAAACTAGAAAGAAGCTTTCTTAGAAACTTCTTGGTGATGTGTGAATTCATCTCACAGAGTTACACTTATGTTTCGTGGAGCAGTCCATTAACACTGTCTTTGAGGAATCTGAGAAGGGCTTCTTTGGATCACATTGAGGCCTACGCTGATAAAGGAAATTTCATCCGTTCAAAACGTGAAAGAAGCTTTCTGAGAAACTTCTTTCTGATCTGTGAGTTCATCTCACAGAGTTACAACCTCTGCCTCAAGAAGCAGTTTGCTAACACTCTTTTCGTGGAATCTGCAAAGTGATATTTGGGAGCCTATTGGGGCCCATGGTGATAAAGGAATTATCCTCACATAATAACTAAAGAGAAGCTTTCTGAGAAACTGCATTGCCATGTGTGAATGCAACTCACAGAGTTACACGTTTCTCTTCAGTGATCAGTTTGTTAGCACAGTTTTCTGGAAATCTGCAATTAGATACTTCATAGCGCCATGAACATTACAGTGACAAAGGAAATATCCACAGATGAAAACTAGAAAGAAGCTTTCTTAGAAACTTCTTGGTGATGTGTGAATTCATCTCACAGAGTTACACTTATGTTTCGTGGAGCAGTCCATTAACACTGTCTTTGAGGAATCTGAGAAGGGCTTCTTTGGATCACATTGAGGCCTACGCTGATAAAGGAAATTTCATCCGTTCAAAACGTGAAAGAAGCTTTCTGAGAAACTTCTTTCTGATCTGTGAGTTCATCTCACAGAGTTACAACCTCTGCCTCAAGAAGCAGTTTGCTAACACTCTTTTCGTGGAATCTGCAAAGTGATATTTGGGAGCCTATTGGGGCCCATGGTGATAAAGGAATTATCCTCACATAATAACTAAAGAGAAGCTTTCTGAGAAACTGCATTGCCATGTGTGAATGCAACTCACAGAGTTACACGTTTCTCTTCAGTGATCAGTTTGTTAGCACAGTTTTCTGGAAATCTGCAATTAGATACTTCATAGCGCCATGAACATTACAGTGACAAAGGAAATATCCACAGATGAAAACTAGAAAGAAGCTTTCTTAGAAACTTCTTGGTGATGTGTGAATTCATCTCACAGAGTTACACTTATGTTTCGTGGAGCAGTCCATTAACACTGTCTTTGAGGAATCTGAGAAGGGCTTCTTTGGATCACATTGAGGCCTACGCTGATAAAGGAAATTTCATCCGTTCAAAACGTGAAAGAAGCTTTCTGAGAAACTTCTTTCTGATCTGTGAGTTCATCTCACAGAGTTACAACCTCTGCCTCAAGAAGCAGTTTGCTAACACTCTTTTCGTGGAATCTGCAAAGTGATATTTGGGAGCCTATTGGGGCCCATGGTGATAAAGGAATTATCCTCACATAATAACTAAAGAGAAGCTTTCTGAGAAACTGCATTGCCATGTGTGAATGCAACTCACAGAGTTACACGTTTCTCTTCAGTGATCAGTTTGTTAGCACAGTTTTCTGGAAATCTGCAATTAGATACTTCATAGCGCCATGAACATTACAGTGACAAAGGAAATATCCACAGATGAAAACTAGAAAGAAGCTTTCTTAGAAACTTCTTGGTGATGTGTGAATTCATCTCACAGAGTTACACTTATGTTTCGTGGAGCAGTCCATTAACACTGTCTTTGAGGAATCTGAGAAGGGCTTCTTTGGATCACATTGAGGCCTACGCTGATAAAGGAAATTTCATCCGTTCAAAACGTGAAAGAAGCTTTCTGAGAAACTTCTTTCTGATCTGTGAGTTCATCTCACAGAGTTACAACCTCTGCCTCAAGAAGCAGTTTGCTAACACTCTTTTCGTGGAATCTGCAAAGTGATATTTGGGAGCCTATTGGGGCCCATGGTGATAAAGGAATTATCCTCACATAATAACTAAAGAGAAGCTTTCTGAGAAACTGCATTGCCATGTGTGAATGCAACTCACAGAGTTACACGTTTCTCTTCAGTGATCAGTTTGTTAGCACAGTTTTCTGGAAATCTGCAATTAGATACTTCATAGCGCCATGAACATTACAGTGACAAAGGAAATATCCACAGATGAAAACTAGAAAGAAGCTTTCTTAGAAACTTCTTGGTGATGTGTGAATTCATCTCACAGAGTTACACTTATGTTTCGTGGAGCAGTCCATTAACACTGTCTTTGAGGAATCTGAGAAGGGCTTCTTTGGATCACATTGAGGCCTACGCTGATAAAGGAAATTTCATCCGTTCAAAACGTGAAAGAAGCTTTCTGAGAAACTTCTTTCTGATCTGTGAGTTCATCTCACAGAGTTACAACCTCTGCCTCAAGAAGCAGTTTGCTAACACTCTTTTCGTGGAATCTGCAAAGTGATATTTGGGAGCCTATTGGGGCCCATGGTGATAAAGGAATTATCCTCACATAATAACTAAAGAGAAGCTTTCTGAGAAACTGCATTGCCATGTGTGAATGCAACTCACAGAGTTACACGTTTCTCTTCAGTGATCAGTTTGTTAGCACAGTTTTCTGGAAATCTGCAATTAGATACTTCATAGCGCCATGAACATTACAGTGACAAAGGAAATATCCACAGATGAAAACTAGAAAGAAGCTTTCTTAGAAACTTCTTGGTGATGTGTGAATTCATCTCACAGAGTTACACTTATGTTTCGTGGAGCAGTCCATTAACACTGTCTTTGAGGAATCTGAGAAGGGCTTCTTTGGATCACATTGAGGCCTACGCTGATAAAGGAAATTTCATCCGTTCAAAACGTGAAAGAAGCTTTCTGAGAAACTTCTTTCTGATCTGTGAGTTCATCTCACAGAGTTACAACCTCTGCCTCAAGAAGCAGTTTGCTAACACTCTTTTCGTGGAATCTGCAAAGTGATATTTGGGAGCCTATTGGGGCCCATGGTGATAAAGGAATTATCCTCACATAATAACTAAAGAGAAGCTTTCTGAGAAACTGCATTGCCATGTGTGAATGCAACTCACAGAGTTACACGTTTCTCTTCAGTGATCAGTTTGTTAGCACAGTTTTCTGGAAATCTGCAATTAGATACTTCATAGCGCCATGAACATTACAGTGACAAAGGAAATATCCACAGATGAAAACTAGAAAGAAGCTTTCTTAGAAACTTCTTGGTGATGTGTGAATTCATCTCACAGAGTTACACTTATGTTTCGTGGAGCAGTCCATTAACACTGTCTTTGAGGAATCTGAGAAGGGCTTCTTTGGATCACATTGAGGCCTACGCTGATAAAGGAAATTTCATCCGTTCAAAACGTGAAAGAAGCTTTCTGAGAAACTTCTTTCTGATCTGTGAGTTCATCTCACAGAGTTACAACCTCTGCCTCAAGAAGCAGTTTGCTAACACTCTTTTCGTGGAATCTGCAAAGTGATATTTGGGAGCCTATTGGGGCCCATGGTGATAAAGGAATTATCCTCACATAATAACTAAAGAGAAGCTTTCTGAGAAACTGCATTGCCATGTGTGAATGCAACTCACAGAGTTACACGTTTCTCTTCAGTGATCAGTTTGTTAGCACAGTTTTCTGGAAATCTGCAATTAGATACTTCATAGCGCCATGAACATTACAGTGACAAAGGAAATATCCACAGATGAAAACTAGAAAGAAGCTTTCTTAGAAACTTCTTGGTGATGTGTGAATTCATCTCACAGAGTTACACTTATGTTTCGTGGAGCAGTCCATTAACACTGTCTTTGGGGAACTGAGAAGGGCTTCTTTGGATCACTTTGAGGCCTACGCTGATAAAGGAAATTTCATCCGTTCAAAACGTGAAAGAAGCTTTCTGAGAAACTTCTTTCTGATCTGTGAGTTCATCTCACAGAGTTACAACCTCTGCCTCAAGAAGCAGTTTGCTAACACTCTTTTCGTGGAATCTGCAAAGTGATATTTGGGAGCCTATTGGGGCCCATGGTGATAAAGGAATTATCCTCACATAATAACTAAAGAGAAGCTTTCTGAGAAACTGCATTGCCATGTGTGAATGCAACTCACAGAGTTACACGTTTCTCTTCAGTGATCAGTTTGTTAGCACAGTTTTCTGGAAATCTGCAATTAGATACTTCATAGCGCCATGAACATTACAGTGACAAAGGAAATATCCACAGATGAAAACTAGAAAGAAGCTTTCTTAGAAACTTCTTGGTGATGTGTGAATTCATCTCACAGAGTTACACTTATGTTTCGTGGAGCAGTCCATTAACACTGTCTTTGAGGAATCTGAGAAGGGCTTCTTTGGATCACATTGAGGCCTACGCTGATAAAGGAAATTTCATCCGTTCAAAACGTGAAAGAAGCTTTCTGAGAAACTTCTTTCTGATCTGTGAGTTCATCTCACAGAGTTACAACCTCTGCCTCAAGAAGCAGTTTGCTAACACTCTTTTCGTGGAATCTGCAAAGTGATATTTGGGAGCCTATTGGGGCCCATGGTGATAAAGGAATTATCCTCACATAATAACTAAAGAGAAGCTTTCTGAGAAACTGCATTGCCATGTGTGAATGCAACTCACAGAGTTACACGTTTCTCTTCAGTGATCAGTTTGTTAGCACAGTTTTCTGGAAATCTGCAATTAGATACTTCATAGCGCCATGAACATTACAGTGACAAAGGAAATATCCACAGATGAAAACTAGAAAGAAGCTTTCTTAGAAACTTCTTGGTGATGTGTGAATTCATCTCACAGAGTTACACTTATGTTTCGTGGAGCAGTCCATTAACACTGTCTTTGAGGAATCTGAGAAGGGCTTCTTTGGATCACATTGAGGCCTACGCTGATAAAGGAAATTTCATCCGTTCAAAACGTGAAAGAAGCTTTCTGAGAAACTTCTTTCTGATCTGTGAGTTCATCTCACAGAGTTACAACCTCTGCCTCAAGAAGCAGTTTGCTAACACTCTTTTCGTGGAATCTGCAAAGTGATATTTGGGAGCCTATTGGGGCCCATGGTGATAAAGGAATTATCCTCACATAATAACTAAAGAGAAGCTTTCTGAGAAACTGCATTGCCATGTGTGAATGCAACTCACAGAGTTACACGTTTCTCTTCAGTGATCAGTTTGTTAGCACAGTTTTCTGGAAATCTGCAATTAGATACTTCATAGCGCCATGAACATTACAGTGACAAAGGAAATATCCACAGATGAAAACTAGAAAGAAGCTTTCTTAGAAACTTCTTGGTGATGTGTGAATTCATCTCACAGAGTTACACTTATGTTTCGTGGAGCAGTCCATTAACACTGTCTTTGAGGAATCTGAGAAGGGCTTCTTTGGATCACTTTGAGGCCTACGCTGATAAAGGAAATTTCATCCGTTCAAAACGTGAAAGAAGCTTTCTGAGAAACTTCTTTCTGATCTGTGAGTTCATCTCACAGAGTTACAACCTCTGCCTCAAGAAGCAGTTTGCTAACACTCTTTTCGTGGAATCTGCAAAGTGATATTTGGGAGCCTATTGGGGCCCATGGTGATAAAGGAATTATCCTCACATAATAACTAAAGAGAAGCTTTCTGAGAAACTGCATTGCCATGTGTGAATGCAACTCACAGAGTTACACGTTTCTCTTCAGTGATCAGTTTGTTAGCACAGTTTTCTGGAAATCTGCAATTAGATACTTCATAGCGCCATGAACATTACAGTGACAAAGGAAATATCCACAGATGAAAACTAGAAAGAAGCTTTCTTAGAAACTTCTTGGTGATGTGTGAATTCATCTCACAGAGTTACACTTATGTTTCGTGGAGCAGTCCATTAACACTGTCTTTGAGGAATCTGAGAAGGGCTTCTTTGGATCACATTGAGGCCTACGCTGATAAAGGAAATTTCATCCGTTCAAAACGTGAAAGAAGCTTTCTGAGAAACTTCTTTCTGATCTGTGAGTTCATCTCACAGAGTTACAACCTCTGCCTCAAGAAGCAGTTTGCTAACACTCTTTTCGTGGAATCTGCAAAGTGATATTTGGGAGCCTATTGGGGCCCATGGTGATAAAGGAATTATCCTCACATAATAACTAAAGAGAAGCTTTCTGAGAAACTGCATTGCCATGTGTGAATGCAACTCACAGAGTTACACGTTTCTCTTCAGTGATCAGTTTGTTAGCACAGTTTTCTGGAAATCTGCAATTAGATACTTCATAGCGCCATGAACATTACAGTGACAAAGGAAATATCCACAGATGAAAACTAGAAAGAAGCTTTCTTAGAAACTTCTTGGTGATGTGTGAATTCATCTCACAGAGTTACACTTATGTTTCGTGGAGCAGTCCATTAACACTGTCTTTGAGGAATCTGAGAAGGGCTTCTTTGGATCACATTGAGGCCTACGCTGATAAAGGAAATTTCATCCGTTCAAAACGTGAAAGAAGCTTTCTGAGAAACTTCTTTCTGATCTGTGAGTTCATCTCACAGAGTTACAACCTCTGCCTCAAGAAGCAGTTTGCTAACACTCTTTTCGTGGAATCTGCAAAGTGATATTTGGGAGCCTATTGGGGCCCATGGTGATAAAGGAATATCCTCACATAATAACTAAAGAGAAGCTTTCTGAGAAACTGCATTGCCATGTGTGAATGCAACTCACAGAGTTACACGTTTCTCTTCAGTGATCAGTTTGTTAGCACAGTTTTCTGGAAATCTGCAATTAGATACTTCATAGCGCCATGAACATTACAGTGACAAAGGAAATATCCACAGATGAAAACTAGAAAGAAGCTTTCTTAGAAACTTCTTGGTGATGTGTGAATTCATCTCACAGAGTTACACTTATGTTTCGTGGAGCAGTCCATTAACACTGTCTTTGGGGAAACTGAGAAGGGCTTCTTTGGATCACTTTGAGGCCTACGCTGATAAAGGAAATTTCATCCGTTCAAAACGTGAAAGAAGCTTTCTGAGAAACTTCTTTCTGATCTGTGAGTTCATCTCACAGAGTTACAACCTCTGCCTCAAGAAGCAGTTTGCTAACACTCTTTTCGTGGAATCTGCAAAGTGATATTTGGGAGCCTATTGGGGCCCATGGTGATAAAGGAATTATCCTCACATAATAACTAAAGAGAAGCTTTCTGAGAAACTGCATTGCCATGTGTGAATGCAACTCACAGAGTTACACGTTTCTCTTCAGTGATCAGTTTGTTAGCACAGTTTTCTGGAAATCTGCAATTAGATACTTCATAGCGCCATGAACATTACAGTGACAAAGGAAATATCCACAGATGAAAACTAGAAAGAAGCTTTCTTAGAAACTTCTTGGTGATGTGTGAATTCATCTCACAGAGTTACACTTATGTTTCGTGGAGCAGTCCATTAACACTGTCTTTGAGGAATCTGAGAAGGGCTTCTTTGGATCACATTGAGGCCTACGCTGATAAAGGAAATTTCATCCGTTCAAAACGTGAAAGAAGCTTTCTGAGAAACTTCTTTCTGATCTGTGAGTTCATCTCACAGAGTTACAACCTCTGCCTCAAGAAGCAGTTTGCTAACACTCTTTTCGTGGAATCTGCAAAGTGATATTTGGGAGCCTATTGGGGCCCATGGTGATAAAGGAATTATCCTCACATAATAACTAAAGAGAAGCTTTCTGAGAAACTGCATTGCCATGTGTGAATGCAACTCACAGAGTTACACGTTTCTCTTCAGTGATCAGTTTGTTAGCACAGTTTTCTGGAAATCTGCAATTAGATACTTCATAGCGCCATGAACATTACAGTGACAAAGGAAATATCCACAGATGAAAACTAGAAAGAAGCTTTCTTAGAAACTTCTTGGTGATGTGTGAATTCATCTCACAGAGTTACACTTATGTTTCGTGGAGCAGTCCATTAACACTGTCTTTGAGGAATCTGAGAAGGGCTTCTTTGGATCACATTGAGGCCTACGCTGATAAAGGAAATTTCATCCGTTCAAAACGTGAAAGAAGCTTTCTGAGAAACTTCTTTCTGATCTGTGAGTTCATCTCACAGAGTTACAACCTCTGCCTCAAGAAGCAGTTTGCTAACACTCTTTTCGTGGAATCTGCAAAGTGATATTTGGGAGCCTATTGGGGCCCATGGTGATAAAGGAATATCCTCACATAATAACTAAAGAGAAGCTTTCTGAGAAACTGCATTGCCATGTGTGAATGCAACTCACAGAGTTACACGTTTCTCTTCAGTGATCAGTTTGTTAGCACAGTTTTCTGGAAATCTGCAATTAGATACTTCATAGCGCCATGAACATTACAGTGACAAAGGAAATATCCACAGATGAAAACTAGAAAGAAGCTTTCTTAGAAACTTCTTGGTGATGTGTGAATTCATCTCACAGAGTTACACTTATGTTTCGTGGAGCAGTCCATTAACACTGTCTTTGAGGAAACTGAGAAGGGCTTCTTTGGATCACTTGAGGCCTACGCTGATAAAGGAAATTTCATCCGTTCAAAACGTGAAAGAAGCTTTCTGAGAAACTTCTTTCTGATCTGTGAGTTCATCTCACAGAGTTACAACCTCTGCCTCAAGAAGCAGTTTGCTAACACTCTTTTCGTGGAATCTGCAAAGTGATATTTGGGAGCCTATTGGGGCCCATGGTGATAAAGGAATTATCCTCACATAATAACTAAAGAGAAGCTTTCTGAGAAACTGCATTGCCATGTGTGAATGCAACTCACAGAGTTACACGTTTCTCTTCAGTGATCAGTTTGTTAGCACAGTTTTCTGGAAATCTGCAATTAGATACTTCATAGCGCCATGAACATTACAGTGACAAAGGAAATATCCACAGATGAAAACTAGAAAGAAGCTTTCTTAGAAACTTCTTGGTGATGTGTGAATTCATCTCACAGAGTTACACTTATGTTTCGTGGAGCAGTCCATTAACACTGTCTTTGAGGAATCTGAGAAGGGCTTCTTTGGATCACATTGAGGCCTACGCTGATAAAGGAAATTTCATCCGTTCAAAACGTGAAAGAAGCTTTCTGAGAAACTTCTTTCTGATCTGTGAGTTCATCTCACAGAGTTACAACCTCTGCCTCAAGAAGCAGTTTGCTAACACTCTTTTCGTGGAATCTGCAAAGTGATATTTGGGAGCCTATTGGGGCCCATGGTGATAAAGGAATTATCCTCACATAATAACTAAAGAGAAGCTTTCTGAGAAACTGCATTGCCATGTGTGAATGCAACTCACAGAGTTACACGTTTCTCTTCAGTGATCAGTTTGTTAGCACAGTTTTCTGGAAATCTGCAATTAGATACTTCATAGCGCCATGAACATTACAGTGACAAAGGAAATATCCACAGATGAAAACTAGAAAGAAGCTTTCTTAGAAACTTCTTGGTGATGTGTGAATTCATCTCACAGAGTTACACTTATGTTTCGTGGAGCAGTCCATTAACACTGTCTTTGAGGAATCTGAGAAGGGCTTCTTTGGATCACATTGAGGCCTACGCTGATAAAGGAAATTTCATCCGTTCAAAACGTGAAAGAAGCTTTCTGAGAAACTTCTTTCTGATCTGTGAGTTCATCTCACAGAGTTACAACCTCTGCCTCAAGAAGCAGTTTGCTAACACTCTTTTCGTGGAATCTGCAAAGTGATATTTGGGAGCCTATTGGGGCCCATGGTGATAAAGGAATTATCCTCACATAATAACTAAAGAGAAGCTTTCTGAGAAACTGCATTGCCATGTGTGAATGCAACTCACAGAGTTACACGTTTCTCTTCAGTGATCAGTTTGTTAGCACAGTTTTCTGGAAATCTGCAATTAGATACTTCATAGCGCCATGAACATTACAGTGACAAAGGAAATATCCACAGATGAAAACTAGAAAGAAGCTTTCTTAGAAACTTCTTGGTGATGTGTGAATTCATCTCACAGAGTTACACTTATGTTTCGTGGAGCAGTCCATTAACACTGTCTTTGAGGAATCTGAGAAGGGCTTCTTTGGATCACATTGAGGCCTACGCTGATAAAGGAAATTTCATACGTTCAAAACGTGAAAGAAGCTTTCTGAGAAACTTCTTTCTGATCTGTGAGTTCATCTCACAGAGTTACAACCTCTGCCTCAAGAAGCAGTTTGCTAACACTCTTTTCGTGGAATCTGCAAAGTGATATTTGGGAGCCTATTGGGGCCCATGGTGATAAAGGAATTATCCTCACATAATAACTAAAGAGAAGCTTTCTGAGAAACTGCATTGCCATGTGTGAATGCAACTCACAGAGTTACACGTTTCTCTTCAGTGATCAGTTTGTTAGCACAGTTTTCTGGAAATCTGCAATTAGATACTTCATAGCGCCATGAACATTACAGTGACAAAGGAAATATCCACAGATGAAAACTAGAAAGAAGCTTTCTTAGAAACTTCTTGGTGATGTGTGAATTCATCTCACAGAGTTACACTTATGTTTCGTGGAGCAGTCCATTAACACTGTCTTTGGGGAAACTGAGAAGGGCTTCTTTGGATCACTTTGAGGCCTACGCTGATAAAGGAAATTTCATCCGTTCAAAACGTGAAAGAAGCTTTCTGAGAAACTTCTTTCTGATCTGTGAGTTCATCTCACAGAGTTACAACCTCTGCCTCAAGAAGCAGTTTGCTAACACTCTTTTCGTGGAATCTGCAAAGTGATATTTGGGAGCCTATTGGGGCCCATGGTGATAAAGGAATTATCCTCACATAATAACTAAAGAGAAGCTTTCTGAGAAACTGCATTGCCATGTGTGAATGCAACTCACAGAGTTACACGTTTCTCTTCAGTGATCAGTTTGTTAGCACAGTTTTCTGGAAATCTGCAATTAGATACTTCATAGCGCCATGAACATTACAGTGACAAAGGAAATATCCACAGATGAAAACTAGAAAGAAGCTTTCTTAGAAACTTCTTGGTGATGTGTGAATTCATCTCACAGAGTTACACTTATGTTTCGTGGAGCAGTCCATTAACACTGTCTTTGAGGAATCTGAGAAGGGCTTCTTTGGATCACTTTGAGGCCTACGCTGATAAAGGAAATTTCATCCGTTCAAAACGTGAAAGAAGCTTTCTGAGAAACTTCTTTCTGATCTGTGAGTTCATCTCACAGAGTTACAACCTCTGCCTCAAGAAGCAGTTTGCTAACACTCTTTTCGTGGAATCTGCAAAGTGATATTTGGGAGCCTATTGGGGCCCATGGTGATAAAGGAATTATCCTCACATAATAACTAAAGAGAAGCTTTCTGAGAAACTGCATTGCCATGTGTGAATGCAACTCACAGAGTTACACGTTTCTCTTCAGTGATCAGTTTGTTAGCACAGTTTTCTGGAAATCTGCAATTAGATACTTCATAGCGCCATGAACATTACAGTGACAAAGGAAATATCCACAGATGAAAACTAGAAAGAAGCTTTCTTAGAAACTTCTTGGTGATGTGTGAATTCATCTCACAGAGTTACACTTATGTTTCGTGGAGCAGTCCATTAACACTGTCTTTGAGGAATCTGAGAAGGGCTTCTTTGGATCACATTGAGGCCTACGCTGATAAAGGAAATTTCATCCGTTCAAAACGTGAAAGAAGCTTTCTGAGAAACTTCTTTCTGATCTGTGAGTTCATCTCACAGAGTTACAACCTCTGCCTCAAGAAGCAGTTTGCTAACACTCTTTTCGTGGAATCTGCAAAGTGATATTTGGGAGCCTATTGGGGCCCATGGTGATAAAGGAATTATCCTCACATAATAACTAAAGAGAAGCTTTCTGAGAAACTGCATTGCCATGTGTGAATGCAACTCACAGAGTTACACGTTTCTCTTCAGTGATCAGTTTGTTAGCACAGTTTTCTGGAAATCTGCAATTAGATACTTCATAGCGCCATGAACATTACAGTGACAAAGGAAATATCCACAGATGAAAACTAGAAAGAAGCTTTCTTAGAAACTTCTTGGTGATGTGTGAATTCATCTCACAGAGTTACACTTATGTTTCGTGGAGCAGTCCATTAACACTGTCTTTGAGGAATCTGAGAAGGGCTTCTTTGGATCACATTGAGGCCTACGCTGATAAAGGAAATTTCATCCGTTCAAAACGTGAAAGAAGCTTTCTGAGAAACTTCTTTCTGATCTGTGAGTTCATCTCACAGAGTTACAACCTCTGCCTCAAGAAGCAGTTTGCTAACACTCTTTTCGTGGAATCTGCAAAGTGATATTTGGGAGCCTATTGGGGCCCATGGTGATAAAGGAATTATCCTCACATAATAACTAAAGAGAAGCTTTCTGAGAAACTGCATTGCCATGTGTGAATGCAACTCACAGAGTTACACGTTTCTCTTCAGTGATCAGTTTGTTAGCACAGTTTTCTGGAAATCTGCAATTAGATACTTCATAGCGCCATGAACATTACAGTGACAAAGGAAATATCCACAGATGAAAACTAGAAAGAAGCTTTCTTAGAAACTTCTTGGTGATGTGTGAATTCATCTCACAGAGTTACACTTATGTTTCGTGGAGCAGTCCATTAACACTGTCTTTGGGGAAACTGAGAAGGGCTTCTTTGGATCACTTGAGGCCTACGCTGATAAAGGAAATTTCATCCGTTCAAAACGTGAAAGAAGCTTTCTGAGAAACTTCTTTCTGATCTGTGAGTTCATCTCACAGAGTTACAACCTCTGCCTCAAGAAGCAGTTTGCTAACACTCTTTTCGTGGAATCTGCAAAGTGATATTTGGGAGCCTATTGGGGCCCATGGTGATAAAGGAATTATCCTCACATAATAACTAAAGAGAAGCTTTCTGAGAAACTGCATTGCCATGTGTGAATGCAACTCACAGAGTTACACGTTTCTCTTCAGTGATCAGTTTGTTAGCACAGTTTTCTGGAAATCTGCAATTAGATACTTCATAGCGCCATGAACATTACAGTGACAAAGGAAATATCCACAGATGAAAACTAGAAAGAAGCTTTCTTAGAAACTTCTTGGTGATGTGTGAATTCATCTCACAGAGTTACACTTATGTTTCGTGGAGCAGTCCATTAACACTGTCTTTGGGAAACTGAGAAGGGCTTCTTTGGATCACTTTGAGGCCTACGCTGATAAAGGAAATTTCATCCGTTCAAAACGTGAAAGAAGCTTTCTGAGAAACTTCTTTCTGATCTGTGAGTTCATCTCACAGAGTTACAACCTCTGCCTCAAGAAGCAGTTTGCTAACACTCTTTTCGTGGAATCTGCAAAGTGATATTTGGGAGCCTATTGGGGCCCATGGTGATAAAGGAATTATCCTCACATAATAACTAAAGAGAAGCTTTCTGAGAAACTGCATTGCCATGTGTGAATGCAACTCACAGAGTTACACGTTTCTCTTCAGTGATCAGTTTGTTAGCACAGTTTTCTGGAAATCTGCAATTAGATACTTCATAGCGCCATGAACATTACAGTGACAAAGGAAATATCCACAGATGAAAACTAGAAAGAAGCTTTCTTAGAAACTTCTTGGTGATGTGTGAATTCATCTCACAGAGTTACACTTATGTTTCGTGGAGCAGTCCATTAACACTGTCTTTGGGGAATCTGAGAAGGGCTTCTTTGGATCACTTTGAGGCCTACGCTGATAAAGGAAATTTCATCCGTTCAAAACGTGAAAGAAGCTTTCTGAGAAACTTCTTTCTGATCTGTGAGTTCATCTCACAGAGTTACAACCTCTGCCTCAAGAAGCAGTTTGCTAACACTCTTTTCGTGGAATCTGCAAAGTGATATTTGGGAGCCTATTGGGGCCCATGGTGATAAAGGAATTATCCTCACATAATAACTAAAGAGAAGCTTTCTGAGAAACTGCATTGCCATGTGTGAATGCAACTCACAGAGTTACACGTTTCTCTTCAGTGATCAGTTTGTTAGCACAGTTTTCTGGAAATCTGCAATTAGATACTTCATAGCGCCATGAACATTACAGTGACAAAGGAAATATCCACAGATGAAAACTAGAAAGAAGCTTTCTTAGAAACTTCTTGGTGATGTGTGAATTCATCTCACAGAGTTACACTTATGTTTCGTGGAGCAGTCCATTAACACTGTCTTTGAGGAATCTGAGAAGGGCTTCTTTGGATCACATTGAGGCCTACGCTGATAAAGGAAATTTCATCCGTTCAAAACGTGAAAGAAGCTTTCTGAGAAACTTCTTTCTGATCTGTGAGTTCATCTCACAGAGTTACAACCTCTGCCTCAAGAAGCAGTTTGCTAACACTCTTTTCGTGGAATCTGCAAAGTGATATTTGGGAGCCTATTGGGGCCCATGGTGATAAAGGAATTATCCTCACATAATAACTAAAGAGAAGCTTTCTGAGAAACTGCATTGCCATGTGTGAATGCAACTCACAGAGTTACACGTTTCTCTTCAGTGATCAGTTTGTTAGCACAGTTTTCTGGAAATCTGCAATTAGATACTTCATAGCGCCATGAACATTACAGTGACAAAGGAAATATCCACAGATGAAAACTAGAAAGAAGCTTTCTTAGAAACTTCTTGGTGATGTGTGAATTCATCTCACAGAGTTACACTTATGTTTCGTGGAGCAGTCCATTAACACTGTCTTTGAGGAATCTGAGAAGGGCTTCTTTGGATCACATTGAGGCCTACGCTGATAAAGGAAATTTCATACGTTCAAAACGTGAAAGAAGCTTTCTGAGAAACTTCTTTCTGATCTGTGAGTTCATCTCACAGAGTTACAACCTCTGCCTCAAGAAGCAGTTTGCTAACACTCTTTTCGTGGAATCTGCAAAGTGATATTTGGGAGCCTATTGGGGCCCATGGTGATAAAGGAATTATCCTCACATAATAACTAAAGAGAAGCTTTCTGAGAAACTGCATTGCCATGTGTGAATGCAACTCACAGAGTTACACGTTTCTCTTCAGTGATCAGTTTGTTAGCACAGTTTTCTGGAAATCTGCAATTAGATACTTCATAGCGCCATGAACATTACAGTGACAAAGGAAATATCCACAGATGAAAACTAGAAAGAAGCTTTCTTAGAAACTTCTTGGTGATGTGTGAATTCATCTCACAGAGTTACACTTATGTTTCGTGGAGCAGTCCATTAACACTGTCTTTGAGGATCTGAGAAGGGCTTCTTTGGATCACTTTGAGGCCTACGCTGATAAAGGAAATTTCATCCGTTCAAAACGTGAAAGAAGCTTTCTGAGAAACTTCTTTCTGATCTGTGAGTTCATCTCACAGAGTTACAACCTCTGCCTCAAGAAGCAGTTTGCTAACACTCTTTTCGTGGAATCTGCAAAGTGATATTTGGGAGCCTATTGGGGCCCATGGTGATAAAGGAATTATCCTCACATAATAACTAAAGAGAAGCTTTCTGAGAAACTGCATTGCCATGTGTGAATGCAACTCACAGAGTTACACGTTTCTCTTCAGTGATCAGTTTGTTAGCACAGTTTTCTGGAAATCTGCAATTAGATACTTCATAGCGCCATGAACATTACAGTGACAAAGGAAATATCCACAGATGAAAACTAGAAAGAAGCTTTCTTAGAAACTTCTTGGTGATGTGTGAATTCATCTCACAGAGTTACACTTATGTTTCGTGGAGCAGTCCATTAACACTGTCTTTGGGGAATCTGAGAAGGGCTTCTTTGGATCACTTTGAGGCCTACGCTGATAAAGGAAATTTCATCCGTTCAAAACGTGAAAGAAGCTTTCTGAGAAACTTCTTTCTGATCTGTGAGTTCATCTCACAGAGTTACAACCTCTGCCTCAAGAAGCAGTTTGCTAACACTCTTTTCGTGGAATCTGCAAAGTGATATTTGGGAGCCTATTGGGGCCCATGGTGATAAAGGAATTATCCTCACATAATAACTAAAGAGAAGCTTTCTGAGAAACTGCATTGCCATGTGTGAATGCAACTCACAGAGTTACACGTTTCTCTTCAGTGATCAGTTTGTTAGCACAGTTTTCTGGAAATCTGCAATTAGATACTTCATAGCGCCATGAACATTACAGTGACAAAGGAAATATCCACAGATGAAAACTAGAAAGAAGCTTTCTTAGAAACTTCTTGGTGATGTGTGAATTCATCTCACAGAGTTACACTTATGTTTCGTGGAGCAGTCCATTAACACTGTCTTTGAGGAATCTGAGAAGGGCTTCTTTGGATCACATTGAGGCCTACGCTGATAAAGGAAATTTCATCCGTTCAAAACGTGAAAGAAGCTTTCTGAGAAACTTCTTTCTGATCTGTGAGTTCATCTCACAGAGTTACAACCTCTGCCTCAAGAAGCAGTTTGCTAACACTCTTTTCGTGGAATCTGCAAAGTGATATTTGGGAGCCTATTGGGGCCCATGGTGATAAAGGAATTATCCTCACATAATAACTAAAGAGAAGCTTTCTGAGAAACTGCATTGCCATGTGTGAATGCAACTCACAGAGTTACACGTTTCTCTTCAGTGATCAGTTTGTTAGCACAGTTTTCTGGAAATCTGCAATTAGATACTTCATAGCGCCATGAACATTACAGTGACAAAGGAAATATCCACAGATGAAAACTAGAAAGAAGCTTTCTTAGAAACTTCTTGGTGATGTGTGAATTCATCTCACAGAGTTACACTTATGTTTCGTGGAGCAGTCCATTAACACTGTCTTTGGGGAAACTGAGAAGGGCTTCTTTGGATCACTTTGAGGCCTACGCTGATAAAGGAAATTTCATCCGTTCAAAACGTGAAAGAAGCTTTCTGAGAAACTTCTTTCTGATCTGTGAGTTCATCTCACAGAGTTACAACCTCTGCCTCAAGAAGCAGTTTGCTAACACTCTTTTCGTGGAATCTGCAAAGTGATATTTGGGAGCCTATTGGGGCCCATGGTGATAAAGGAATTATCCTCACATAATAACTAAAGAGAAGCTTTCTGAGAAACTGCATTGCCATGTGTGAATGCAACTCACAGAGTTACACGTTTCTCTTCAGTGATCAGTTTGTTAGCACAGTTTTCTGGAAATCTGCAATTAGATACTTCATAGCGCCATGAACATTACAGTGACAAAGGAAATATCCACAGATGAAAACTAGAAAGAAGCTTTCTTAGAAACTTCTTGGTGATGTGTGAATTCATCTCACAGAGTTACACTTATGTTTCGTGGAGCAGTCCATTAACACTGTCTTTGAGGAAACTGAGAAGGGCTTCTTTGGATCACTTTGAGGCCTACGCTGATAAAGGAAATTTCATCCGTTCAAAACGTGAAAGAAGCTTTCTGAGAAACTTCTTTCTGATCTGTGAGTTCATCTCACAGAGTTACAACCTCTGCCTCAAGAAGCAGTTTGCTAACACTCTTTTCGTGGAATCTGCAAAGTGATATTTGGGAGCCTATTGGGGCCCATGGTGATAAAGGAATTATCCTCACATAATAACTAAAGAGAAGCTTTCTGAGAAACTGCATTGCCATGTGTGAATGCAACTCACAGAGTTACACGTTTCTCTTCAGTGATCAGTTTGTTAGCACAGTTTTCTGGAAATCTGCAATTAGATACTTCATAGCGCCATGAACATTACAGTGACAAAGGAAATATCCACAGATGAAAACTAGAAAGAAGCTTTCTTAGAAACTTCTTGGTGATGTGTGAATTCATCTCACAGAGTTACACTTATGTTTCGTGGAGCAGTCCATTAACACTGTCTTTGGGGAAACTGAGAAGGGCTTCTTTGGATCACTTTGAGGCCTACGCTGATAAAGGAAATTTCATCCGTTCAAAACGTGAAAGAAGCTTTCTGAGAAACTTCTTTCTGATCTGTGAGTTCATCTCACAGAGTTACAACCTCTGCCTCAAGAAGCAGTTTGCTAACACTCTTTTCGTGGAATCTGCAAAGTGATATTTGGGAGCCTATTGGGGCCCATGGTGATAAAGGAATTATCCTCACATAATAACTAAAGAGAAGCTTTCTGAGAAACTGCATTGCCATGTGTGAATGCAACTCACAGAGTTACACGTTTCTCTTCAGTGATCAGTTTGTTAGCACAGTTTTCTGGAAATCTGCAATTAGATACTTCATAGCGCCATGAACATTACAGTGACAAAGGAAATATCCACAGATGAAAACTAGAAAGAAGCTTTCTTAGAAACTTCTTGGTGATGTGTGAATTCATCTCACAGAGTTACACTTATGTTTCGTGGAGCAGTCCATTAACACTGTCTTTGAGGAATCTGAGAAGGGCTTCTTTGGATCACATTGAGGCCTACGCTGATAAAGGAAATTTCATCCGTTCAAAACGTGAAAGAAGCTTTCTGAGAAACTTCTTTCTGATCTGTGAGTTCATCTCACAGAGTTACAACCTCTGCCTCAAGAAGCAGTTTGCTAACACTCTTTTCGTGGAATCTGCAAAGTGATATTTGGGAGCCTATTGGGGCCCATGGTGATAAAGGAATTATCCTCACATAATAACTAAAGAGAAGCTTTCTGAGAAACTGCATTGCCATGTGTGAATGCAACTCACAGAGTTACACGTTTCTCTTCAGTGATCAGTTTGTTAGCACAGTTTTCTGGAAATCTGCAATTAGATACTTCATAGCGCCATGAACATTACAGTGACAAAGGAAATATCCACAGATGAAAACTAGAAAGAAGCTTTCTTAGAAACTTCTTGGTGATGTGTGAATTCATCTCACAGAGTTACACTTATGTTTCGTGGAGCAGTCCATTAACACTGTCTTTGAGGAATCTGAGAAGGGCTTCTTTGGATCACATTGAGGCCTACGCTGATAAAGGAAATTTCATACGTTCAAAACGTGAAAGAAGCTTTCTGAGAAACTTCTTTCTGATCTGTGAGTTCATCTCACAGAGTTACAACCTCTGCCTCAAGAAGCAGTTTGCTAACACTCTTTTCGTGGAATCTGCAAAGTGATATTTGGGAGCCTATTGGGGCCCATGGTGATAAAGGAATTATCCTCACATAATAACTAAAGAGAAGCTTTCTGAGAAACTGCATTGCCATGTGTGAATGCAACTCACAGAGTTACACGTTTCTCTTCAGTGATCAGTTTGTTAGCACAGTTTTCTGGAAATCTGCAATTAGATACTTCATAGCGCCATGAACATTACAGTGACAAAGGAAATATCCACAGATGAAAACTAGAAAGAAGCTTTCTTAGAAACTTCTTGGTGATGTGTGAATTCATCTCACAGAGTTACACTTATGTTTCGTGGAGCAGTCCATTAACACTGTCTTTGGGGAAACTGAGAAGGGCTTCTTTGGATCACTTTGAGGCCTACGCTGATAAAGGAAATTTCATCCGTTCAAAACGTGAAAGAAGCTTTCTGAGAAACTTCTTTCTGATCTGTGAGTTCATCTCACAGAGTTACAACCTCTGCCTCAAGAAGCAGTTTGCTAACACTCTTTTCGTGGAATCTGCAAAGTGATATTTGGGAGCCTATTGGGGCCCATGGTGATAAAGGAATTATCCTCACATAATAACTAAAGAGAAGCTTTCTGAGAAACTGCATTGCCATGTGTGAATGCAACTCACAGAGTTACACGTTTCTCTTCAGTGATCAGTTTGTTAGCACAGTTTTCTGGAAATCTGCAATTAGATACTTCATAGCGCAATGAACATTACAGTGACAAAGGAAATATCCACAGATGAAAACTAGAAAGAAGCTTTCTTAGAAACTTCTTGGTGATGTGTGAATTCATCTCACAGAGTTACACTTATGTTTCGTGGAGCAGTCCATTAACACTGTCTTTGAGGAAACTGAGAAGGGCTTCTTTGGATCACTTTGAGGCCTACGCTGATAAAGGAAATTTCATCCGTTCAAAACGTGAAAGAAGCTTTCTGAGAAACTTCTTTCTGATCTGTGAGTTCATCTCACAGAGTTACAACCTCTGCCTCAAGAAGCAGTTTGCTAACACTCTTTTCGTGGAATCTGCAAAGTGATATTTGGGAGCCTATTGGGGCCCATGGTGATAAAGGAATTATCCTCACATAATAACTAAAGAGAAGCTTTCTGAGAAACTGCATTGCCATGTGTGAATGCAACTCACAGAGTTACACGTTTCTCTTCAGTGATCAGTTTGTTAGCACAGTTTTCTGGAAATCTGCAATTAGATACTTCATAGCGCCATGAACATTACAGTGACAAAGGAAATATCCACAGATGAAAACTAGAAAGAAGCTTTCTTAGAAACTTCTTGGTGATGTGTGAATTCATCTCACAGAGTTACACTTATGTTTCGTGGAGCAGTCCATTAACACTGTCTTTGAGGAATCTGAGAAGGGCTTCTTTGGATCACATTGAGGCCTACGCTGATAAAGGAAATTTCATCCGTTCAAAACGTGAAAGAAGCTTTCTGAGAAACTTCTTTCTGATCTGTGAGTTCATCTCACAGAGTTACAACCTCTGCCTCAAGAAGCAGTTTGCTAACACTCTTTTCGTGGAATCTGCAAAGTGATATTTGGGAGCCTATTGGGGCCCATGGTGATAAAGGAATTATCCTCACATAATAACTAAAGAGAAGCTTTCTGAGAAACTGCATTGCCATGTGTGAATGCAACTCACAGAGTTACACGTTTCTCTTCAGTGATCAGTTTGTTAGCACAGTTTTCTGGAAATCTGCAATTAGATACTTCATAGCGCCATGAACATTACAGTGACAAAGGAAATATCCACAGATGAAAACTAGAAAGAAATTTTCTTAGAAACTTCTTGGTGATGTGTGAATTCATCTCACAGAGTTACACTTATGTTTCGTGGAGCAGTCCATTAACACTGTCTTTGGGGAAACTGAGAAGGGCTTCTTTGGATCACTTTGAGGTCTACGCTGATAAAGGAAATTTCATCCGTTCAAAACGTGAAAGAAGCTTTCTGAGAAACTTCTTTCTGATCTGTGAGTTCATCTCACAGAGTTACAACCTCTGCCTCAAGAAGCAGTTTGCTAACACTCTTTTCGTGGAATCTGCAAAGTGATATTTGGGAGCCTATTGGGGCCCATGGTGATAAAGGAATTATCCTCACATAATAACTAAAGAGAAGCTTTCTGAGAAACTGCATTGCCATGTGTGAATGCAACTCACAGAGTTACACGTTTCTCTTCAGTGATCAGTTTGTTAGCACAGTTTTCTGGAAATCTGCAATTAGATACTTCATAGCGCCATGAACATTACAGTGACAAAGGAAATATCCACAGATGAAAACTAGAAAGAAGCTTTCTTAGAAACTTCTTGGTGATGTGTGAATTCATCTCACAGAGTTACACTTATGTTTCGTGGAGCAGTCCATTAACACTGTCTTTGAGGAATCTGAGAAGGGCTTCTTTGGATCACATTGAGGCCTACGCTGATAAAGGAAATTTCATCCGTTCAAAACGTGAAAGAAGCTTTCTGAGAAACTTCTTTCTGATCTGTGAGTTCATCTCACAGAGTTACAACCTCTGCCTCAAGAAGCAGTTTGCTAACACTCTTTTCGTGGAATCTGCAAAGTGATATTTGGGAGCCTATTGGGGCCCATGGTGATAAAGGAATTATCCTCACATAATAACTAAAGAGAAGCTTTCTGAGAAACTGCATTGCCATGTGTGAATGCAACTCACAGAGTTACACGTTTCTCTTCAGTGATCAGTTTGTTAGCACAGTTTTCTGGAAATCTGCAATTAGATACTTCATAGCGCCAATGAACATTACAGTGACAAAGGAAATATCCACAGATGAAAACTAGAAAGAAGCTTTCTTAGAAACTTCTTGGTGATGTGTGAATTCATCTCACAGAGTTACACTTATGTTTCGTGGAGCAGTCCATTAACACTGTCTTTGAGGAATCTGAGAAGGGCTTCTTCGATCACATTGAGGCCTACGCTGATAAAGGAAATTTCATACGTTCAAAACGTGAAAGAAGCTTTCTGAGAAACTTCTTTCTGATCTGTGAGTTCATCTCACAGAGTTACAACCTCTGCCTCAAGAAGCAGTTTGCTAACACTCTTTTCGTGGAATCTGCAAAGTGATATTTGGGAGCCTATTGGGGCCCATGGTGATAAAGGAATTATCCTCACATAATAACTAAAGAGAAGCTTTCTGAGAAACTGCATTGCCATGTGTGAATGCAACTCACAGAGTTACACGTTTCTCTTCAGTGATCAGTTTGTTAGCACAGTTTTCTGGAAATCTGCAATTAGATACTTCATAGCGCCATGAACATTACAGTGACAAAGGAAATATCCACAGATGAAAACTAGAAAGAAGCTTTCTTAGAAACTTCTTGGTGATGTGTGAATTCATCTCACAGAGTTACACTTATGTTTCGTGGAGCAGTCCATTAACACTGTCTTTGGGGAAACTGAGAAGGGCTTCTTTGGATCACTTTGAGGCCTACGCTGATAAAGGAAATTTCATCCGTTCAAAACGTGAAAGAAGCTTTCTGAGAAACTTCTTTCTGATCTGTGAGTTCATCTCACAGAGTTACAACCTCTGCCTCAAGAAGCAGTTTGCTAACACTCTTTTCAGTGGAATCTGCAAAGTGATATTTGGGAGCCTATTGGGGCCCATGGTGATAAAGGAATTATCCTCACATAATAACTAAAGAGAAGCTTTCTGAGAAACTGCATTGCCATGTGTGAATGCAACTCACAGAGTTACACGTTTCTCTTCAGTGATCAGTTTGTTAGCACAGTTTTCTGGAAATCTGCAATTAGATACTTCATAGCGCCATGAACATTACAGTGACAAAGGAAATATCCACAGATGAAAACTAGAAAGAAGCTTTCTTAGAAACTTCTTGGTGATGTGTGAATTCATCTCACAGAGTTACACTTATGTTTCGTGGAGCAGTCCATTAACACTGTCTTTGGGGAATCTGAGAAGGGCTTCTTTGGATCACTTTGAGGCCTACGCTGATAAAGGAAATTTCATAAGTTCAAAACGTGAAAGAAGCTTTCTGAGAAACTTCTTTCTGATCTGTGAGTTCATCTCACAGAGTTACAACCTCTGCCTCAAGAAGCAGTTTGCTAACACTCTTTTCGTGGAATCTGCAAAGTGATATTTGGGAGCCTATTGGGGCCCATGGTGATAAAGGAAATATCCTCACATAATAACTAAAGAGAAGCTTTCTGAGAAACTGCATTGCCATGTGTGAATGCAACTCACAGAGTTACACGTTTCTCTTCAGTGATCAGTTTGTTAGCACAGTTTTCTGGAAATCTGCAATTAGATACTTCATAGCGCCATGAACATTACAGTGACAAAGGAAATATCCACAGATGAAAACTAGAAAGAAGCTTTCTTAGAAACTTCTTGGTGATGTGTGAATTCATCTCACAGAGTTACACTTATGTTTCGTGGAGCAGTCCATTAACACTGTCTTTGGGGAAACTGAGAAGGGCTTCTTTGGATCACTTTGAGGCCTACGCTGATAAAGGAAATTTCATCCGTTCAAAACGTGAAAGAAGCTTTCTGAGATACTTCTTTCTGATCTGTGAGTTCATCTCACAGAGTTACAACCTCTGCCTCAAGAAGCAGTTTGCTAACACTCTTTTCGTGGAATCTGAAAAGTGATATTTGGGAGCCTATTGGGGCCCATGGTGATAAAGGGAATATCCTCCCATAATAACTAAAGAGAAGCTTTCTGAGAAACTGCATTGCCATGTGTGAATGCAACTCACAGAGTTACACGTTTCTCTTCAGTGATCAGTTTGTTAGCACAGTTTTCTGGAAATCTGCAATTAGATACTTCATAGCGCCATGAACCTTACAGTGACAAAGGAAATATCCACAGATGAAAACTAGAAGAAGCTTTCTTAGAAACTTCTTGGTGATGTGTGAATTCCTCTCACAGAGTTACACTTATGTTTCATGGAGCAGTCCATTAACACTGTCTTTGGGGAAACTGAGAAGGGCTTCTTTGCATCACTTTGAGGCCTACGCTGATAAAGGAAATTTCATAAGTTCAAAACGTGAAAGAAGCTTTCTGAGAAACTTCTTTCTGATCTGTGAGTTCATCTCACAGAGTTACAACCTCTGCCTCAAGAAGCAGTTTGCTAACACTCTTTTCGTGGAATCTGCAAAGTGATATTTGGGAGCCTATTGGGGCCCATGGTGATAAAGGAATTATCCTCACATAATAACTAAAGAGAAGCTTTCTGAGAAACTGCATTGCCATGTGTGAATGCAACTCACAGAGTTACACGTTTCTCTTCAGTGATCAGTTTGTTAGCACCGTTTTCTGGAAATCTGCAATTAGATACTTCATAGCGCCATGAACATTACAGTGACAAAGGAAATATTCCCAGATGAAAACTAGAAAGAAGCTTTCTTAGAAACTTCTTGGTAAGGTGTGAATTCATCTCACAGAGTTACACTTATGTTTCGTGGAGGAGTCCATTAACACTGTCTTTGAGGAATCTAAGAAGGGCTTCTTTGGATCACATTGAGTGATACGCTAATAAAGGAAATTTCATCGGTTCAAAACGTGAAAGAAGCTTTCTGAGAAACTTCTTTCTGATCTGTGAGTTCATCTCACAGAGTTACAACCTCTGCCTCAGGAAGCAGTTTGCTAACACTCTTTCGTGGAATCTGCAAAGTGATATTTGGGAGCCTATTGTTGCCCATGGTGATAAAGGAATTATCCTCACATAATAACTAAAGAGAAGCTTTCTGAGAAACTGCATTGCCATGTGTGAATGCAACTCACAGAGTACAGGTTTCTCTTCAGTGATCAGTTTGTTAGCACAGTTTTCTGGATATCTGCAATTAGATACTTCATAGCTCCATGAACATTACAGTGACAAAGGAAATATCCACAGATGAAAACTAGAAAGAAGCTTTCTTAGAAACTTCTTGGTGATGTGTGAATTCATCTCACAGAGTTACACTTATGTTTCCTGGAGCAGTCCATTAACACTGTCTTTGGGGAAACTGAGAAGGGCTTCTGTGGATCACTTTGAGGTCTACGGTGATAAAGGAAATTTCATCCGTTCAAAACGTGAAGGAAGCTTTCTGAGAAACTTCTTTCTGATCTGTGAGTTCATCTCACAGAGTTACAACCTCTGCCTCAAGAAGCAGTTTGCTAACACTCTTTTCGTGGAATCTGAAAAGTGATATTTGGGAGCCTATTGGGGCCCATGGTGATAAAGGAAATATCCTCCCATAATAACTAAAGAGAAGCTTTCTGAGAAACTGCATTGCCATGTGTGAATGCAACTCACAGAGTTACACGTTTCTCTTCAGTGATCAGTTTGTTAGCACAGTTTTCTGGAAATCTGCAATTAGATACTTCATAGCTCCATGAACCTTACAGTGACAAAGGAAATATCCACAGATGAAAACTAGAAGGAAGCTTTCTTAGAAACTTCTTGGTGATGTGTGAATTCCTCTCACAGATTTACACTTATGTTTCATGGAGCAGTCCATTAACACTGTCTTTGGGGAAACTGAGAAGGGCTTCTTTGCATCACTTTGAGGCCTACGCTGATAAAGGAAATTTCATAAGATGAAAACGTGAAAGAAGCTTTCTGAGAAACTTCTTTCTGATCTGTGAGTTCATCTCACAGAGTTACAACCTCTGCCTCAAGAAGCAGTTTGCTAACACTCTTTTCGTGGAATCTGCAAAGTGATATTTGGGAGCCTATTGGGGCCCATGGTGATAAAGGAATTATCCTCACATAATAACTAAAGAGAAGCTTTCTGAGAAACTGCATTGCCATGTGTGAATGCAACTCACAGAGTAACAGGTTTCTGTTCAGTGATCAGTTTGTTAGCACAGTTTTCTGGATATCTGCAATTAGATACTTCATAGCTCCATGAACATTACAGTGACAAAGGAAATATCCACAGATGAAAACAAGAAAGAAGCTTTCTTAGAAACTTCTTGGTGATGTGTGAATTCATCTCACAGAGTTACACTTATGTTTTGAGGAGCAGTCCATTAACACTGTCTTTGGGGAAACTGAGAAGGGCTTCTTTGGATCACTTTGAGGCCTACGCTGATAAAGGAAATTTCATTCGTTCAAAACGTGAAAGAAGCTTTCTGAGAAACTTCTTTCTGATCTGTGAGTTCATCTCACAGAGTTACAACCTCTGCCTCAAGAAGCAGTTTGCTAACACTCTTTTCGTGGAATCTGAAAAGTGATATTTGGGAGCCTATTGGGGCCCATGGTGATAAAGGAATTATCCTCACATAATAACTAAAGAGAAGCTTTCTGAGAAACTGCATTACCATGTGTGAATGCAACTCACAGAGTTACACGTTTCTCTTCAGTGATCAGTTTGTTAGCACAGTTTTCTGGAAATCTGCAATTGGATGCTTCATAGCGCCATGAACATTACAGTGACAAAGGAAATATCCACAGATGAAAACTAGAAAGAAGCTTTCTTAGAAACTTCTTGGTGATGTGTGAATTCATCTCACCGAGTTACACTTATGTTTCGTAGAGCAGTCCATTAACACTGTCTTTGAGGAATCTGAGAAGGGCTTCTTTGGATCACATTGAGGCCTACGCTGATACAGGAAATTTCATCCGGTCAAAACGTGAAAGAAGCTTTCTGAGAAACTTCTTTCTGATCTGTGAGTTCATCTCACAGAGTTACAACCTCTGCCTCAAGAAGCAGTTTGCTAACACTCTTTTCGTGGAATCTGCAAAGTGATATTTGGGAGCCTATTGGGGGACATGGTGATAAAGGAATTATCCTCACATAATAACTAAAGAGAAACTTTCTGTGAAACTGCATTGCCAAGTGTGAATGCAACTCACAGAGTTACACGTTTCTCTTCAGTGATCAGTTTGTTAGCACAGTTTTCTGGAAATCTGCAATTAGATACTTCATAGCGCAATGAACATTACAGTGACAAAGGAAATATCCACAGATGAAAACTAGAAAGAAGCTTTCTTAGAAACTTCTTGGTGATGTGTGAATTCATCTCACAGAGTTACACTTATGTTTCGTGGAGCAGTCCATTAACACTGTCTTTGAGGAATCTGAGAAGGGCTTCTTTGGATCACATTGAGGCCTACGCTGATAGAGGAAATTTCATAAGTTCAAAACGTGAAAGAAGCTTTCTGAGAAACTTCTTTCTGATCTGTGAGTTCATCTCACAGAGTTACAACCTCTGACTCAAGAACCAGTTTGCTAACACTCTTTTCGTGGAATCTGAAAAGTGATATTTGGGAGCCTATTGGGGCCCATGGTGATAAAGGTGATATCCTCCCATAATAACTAAAGAGAAGCTTTCTGAGAAACTGCATTGCCATGTGTGAATGCAACTCACAGAGTTACACGTTTCTCTTCAGTGATCAGTTTGTTAGCACAGTTTTCTGGAAATCTGCAATTAGATACTTCGTAGCGCCATGAACATTACAGTGACAAAGGAAATATCCACAGATGAAAACTAGAAAGAAGCTTTCTTAGAAACTTCTTGGTGATATGTGAATTCATCTCACAGAGTTACACTTATGTTGCGTGGAGCAGTCCATTAACACTGTCTTTGAGGAATCTGAGAAGGGGTTCTTTGGATCACATTGAGGCCTACGCTGATAAAGGAAATTTCATCCGTTCAAAACGTGAAAGAAGATTTCTGAGAAACTTCTTTCTGATCTGTGAGTTCATCTCACAGAGTTACAACCTCTGCCTCAAGAAGCAGTTTGCTAACACTCTCTTTTCGTGGAATCTGAAAAGTGATATTTGGGAGCCTATTGGGGCCCATGGTGATAACGGAAATATCCTCCCATAATACCTAAAGAGAAGCTTTCTGAGAAACTGCATTGCCATGTGTGAATGCAACTCACAGAGTTACGCCAGTGTTTTTTGGAGCCGTTTCTTAGGACTGTTTCCGTGGATTCCGAGAAGTGATATTTCAGATAGCTTTGAAGAATGGAAGGAGAAAATAAATATCCTCCAAGAGAAAGCTGAACCAAGCTTTCTGAGAAACTGCTTTGTGATATGTGAATTCATTTCACAGTGTTCTATCACCCTTTCTCGGGGGAGTTTCCTAGCACTCATTTTGAGGAATCTCAGATGTGACGTCTTGGATATCGTTGAATCGAATGCTGAATAAGGAACTATCCTCACAGAAACCTGCAGAGAAGCCTTCTCAGAAACTACTTTGTTGTGGGTGAATTCAGCCCACAGATGTCCATCATTGTTTCCACTAAGAAACTTGCTAGCAGAGTTTTCGCAGAATCTGCAATAGGACAAACGGTGGCGCTCCAAGACCACGAATAACGTCGTCTTACTAAAGAGAGAAGCTTTCTGAGAAACCGCTTTGTGATGTGAGAATTCAACTCACTAAGTTGCAGCTGTATTTCTTGGGGCCGTGGCCTAGCCCTATTTGTGTGGAATCTGAGAACAGATATTCCCGATCCCTTTGAAAACAATGGGGACAATGGAAACATCTTCCAATAAAAATGAGAAAGAAGCTTTCTGAGAAACTTCTTTCTGATCTGTGAGTTCATCTCACAGAGTTACAACCTCTGCCTCAAGAAGCAGTTTGCTAACACTCTTTTCGTGGAATCTGCAAAGTGATATTTGGGAGCCTGTTGGGGCCCATGGTGATAAAGGAAATATCCTCCCATAATAACTAAAGAGAAGCTTTCTGAGAAACTGCATTGCCATGTGTGAATGCAACTCACAGAGTTACACGTTTCTCTTCTATGATCAGTTTGTTAGCACAGTTTTCTGGAAATCTGCAATTAGATACTTCATAGCGCCATGAACATTACAGTGACAAAGGAAATATCCACAGATGAAAACTAAAAAGAAGCTTTCTTAGAAACTTCTTGGTGATGTGTGAATTCATCTCACAGAGTTACACTTATGTTTCGTGTAGCAGTCCAGTAACACTGTCTTTGAGGAATCTGAGAAGGGCTTCTTTGGATCACATTGAGGCCTACGCTGATAGAGGAAATTTCATAAGTTCAAAACGTGAAAGAAGCTTTCTGAGAAACTTCTTTCTGATCTGTGAGTTCATCTCACAGCGTTACAACCTCTGCCTCAAGAAGCAGTTTGCTAACACTCTTTTCGTGGAATCTGAAAAGTGATATTTGGGAGCCTATTGGGGCACATGGTGATAAAGGAAATATCCTCACATAATAACTAAAGAGAAGATTTCTGAGAAACTGCATTGCCATGTGTGAATGCAACTCACAGAGTTACACGTTTCTCTTCAGTGATCAGTTTGTTAGCACAGTTTTCTGGTAATCTGCAATTAGATACTTCGTAGCGCCATGAACATTACAGTGACAAAGGAAATATCCACAGATGAAAACTAGAAAGAAGCTTTCTTAGAAACTTCTTGGTGATGTGTGAATTCATCTCACAGAGTTACACTTATGTTTCGTGGAGCAGTCCATTAACACTGTCTTTGAGGAATCTGAGAAGGGCTTCTTTGGATCACATTGAGGCCTACGCTGATAAAGGAAATTTCATCCGTTCAAAACGTGAAAGAAGCTTTCTGCGAAACTTCTTTCTGATCTGTGAGTTCATCTCACAGAGTTACAACCTCTGCCTCAAGAAGCAGTTTGCTAACACTCTTTTCGTGGAATGTGCAAAGTGATATTTGGGAGCCTATTGGGGGACAGGGTGATAAAGGAATTATCCTCTCATAATAACTAAAGAGAAGCTTTCTGTGAAACTGCATTGCCAAGTGTGAATGCAACTCACAGAGTTACACGTTTCCCTTCAGTGATCAGTTTGTTAGCACAGTTTTCTGGAAATCTGCAATTAGATACTTCTTAGCGCAATGAACATTACAGTGACAAAGGAAATATCCACAGATGAAAACTTGAAAGAAGCTTTCTTAGAAACTTCTTGGTGATGTGTGAATTCATCTCACAGAGTTACACTTATGTTTCGTGGAGCAGTCCATTAACACTGTCTTTGAGGATTCTGAGAAGCGCTTCTTTGGATCACATTGAGGGCTACGCTGATAAAGGAAATTTCATAAGTTGAAAACGTGAAAGAAGCTTTCTGAGAAACTTCTTTCTGATCTGTGAGTTCATCTCACAGAGTTACAACCTCTGCCTCAAGAAGCAGTTTGCTAACACTCTTTTCGTGGAATCTGAAAAGTGATATTTGGGAGCCTATTGGGGCCCATGGTGATAAAGGAAATATCCTCCCATAATAACTAAAGAGAAGCTTTCTGAGAAACTGCATTGCCATGTGTGAATGCAACTCACAGAGTTACAGGTTTCTCTTCAGTCATCAGTTTGTTAGCACAGTTTTCTGGAAATCTGCAATTAGATACTTCATAGCGCCATGAACATTACAGTGACAAAGGAAATATCCACAGATGAAAACTAGAAAGAAGCTTTCTTAGAAACTTCTCGGTGATGTGTGAATTCATCTCACAGAGTTACACTTATGTTTCATGGAGCAGTCCATTAACACTGTCTTTGGGGAATCTGAGAAGGGCTTCTCTGGATCACATTGAGGCCTACGCTGATAAAGGAAATTTCATCCGTTCAAAACGTGAAAGAAGCTTTCTGAGAAACTTCATTCTGATCTGTGAGTTCATCTCACAGAGTTACAACCTCTGCCTCAAGAAGCAGTTTGCTAACACTCCTTTCGTGGAATGTGCAAAGTGATATTTGGGAGCCTATTGGGGCCCATGGTGATAAAGGAATTATCCTCACATAATAACTAAAGAGAAGCTTTCTGAGAAACTGCATTGCCATGTGTGAATGCAACTCACAGAGTTACACGTTTCTCTTCAGTGATCAGTTTGTTAGCACAGTTTTCTGGAAATCTGCAATTAGATACTTCATAGCGCCATGAACATTACAGTGACAAAGGAAATATCCACAGATGAAAACTAGAAAGAAGCTTGCTTAGAAACTTCTTGGTGATGTGTGAATTCATCTCACAGAGTTACACTTATGTTTCGTGGAGCAGTCCAGTAACACTGTCTTTGAGGAATCTGAGAAGGGCTTCTTTGGATCACATTGAGGCCTACGCTGATAGAGGAAATTTCATAAGTTCAAAACGTGAAAGAAGCTTTCTGAGAAACTTCTTTCTGATCTGTGAGTTCATCTCACAGCGTTACAACCTCTGCCTCAAGAAGCAGTTTGCTAACACTCTTTTCGTGGAATCTGAAAAGTGATATTTGGGAGCCTATTGGGGCACATGGTGATAAAGGAAATATCCTCACATAATAACTAAAGAGAAGATTTCTGAGAAACTGCATTGCCATGTGTGAATGCAACTCACAGAGTTACACGTTTCTCTTCAGTGATCAGTTTGTTAGCACAGTTTTCTGGTAATCTGCAATTAGATACTTCGTAGCGCCATGAACATTACAGTGACAAAGGAAATATCCACAGATGAAAACTAGAAAGAAGCTTTCTTAGAAACTTCTTGGTGATGTGTGAATTCATCTCACAGAGTTACACTTATGTTTCGTGGAGCAGTCCATTAACACTGTCTTTGAGGAATCTGAGAAGGGCTTCTTTGGATCACATTGAGGCCTACGCTGATAAAGGAAATTTCATCCGTTCAAAACGTGAAAGAAGCTTTCTGCGAAACTTCTTTCTGATCTGTGAGTTCATCTCACAGAGTTACAACCTCTGCCTCAAGAAGCAGTTTGCTAACACTCTTTTCGTGGAATGTGCAAAGTGATATTTGGGAGCCTATTGGGGCCCATGGTGATAAAGGAAATATCCTCTCATAATAACTTAAGAGAAGCTTTCTGAGAAACTGCATTGCCATGTGTGAATGCAACTCACAGAGTTACACGTTTCTCTTCAGTGATCAGTTTGCTGGCACAGTTTTCTGGAAATCTGCAATTAGATACTTCATAGCGCCATGAACATTACAGTGACAAAGGAAATATCCACAGATGAAAACTAGAAAGAAGCTTTCTTAGAAACTTCTTGGTGATGTGTGAATTCATCTCACAGAGTTACACTTATGTTTCGTGGAGCAGTCCATTAACACTGTCTTTGAGGAATCTGAGAAGGGCTTCTTTGGATCACATTGAGGCCTACGCTGATAAAGGAAATTTCATCCGTTCAAAACGTGAAAGAAGCTTTCTGAGAAACTTCTTTCTGATCTGTGAGTTCATCTCACAGAGTTACAACCTCTGCCTCAAGAAGCAGTTTGCTTACACTCTTTTCGTGGAATCTGAAAAGTGATATTTGGGAGCCGATTGGGGCCCATGGTGATAAAGGAAATATCGTCTCATAATAACTAAAGAGAAGCTTTCTGTGAAACTGCATTGCCATTGGTGAATGCAACTCACAGAGTTACACGTTTCTCTTCAGTGATCAGTTTGTTAGCACAGTTTTCTGGAAATCTGCAATTAGATACTTCGTAGCGCCATGAACATTACAGTGACAAAGGAAATATCCACAGATGAAAACTAGACAGAAGCTTTCTTAGAAGCTTCTTGGTGATGTGTGAATTCATCTCACAGAGTTACACTTATGTTTCGTGGAGCAGTCCATTAACACTGTCTTTGAGGAATCTGAGAAGGGCTTCTTTGGATCACATTGAAGCCTACACTGATAGAGGAAATTTCATAAGTTCAAAACGTGAAAGAAGCTTTCTGAGAAACTTCTTTCTGATCTGTGAGTTCACCTCACAGCGTTACAAACTCTGCCTCAAGAAGCAGTTTGCTAACACACTTTTCGTGGAATCTGCAAAGTGATATTTGGGAGCCTATTGGGGCACATGGTGATAAAGGAAATATCCTCACATAATAACTAAAGAGAAGCTTTCTGAGAAACTGCATTGCCATGTGTGAATGCAACTCACAGAGTTACACGTTTCTCTTCAGTGATCAGTTTGTTAGCACAGTTTTCTGGAAATCTGCAATTAGATACTTCGTAGCGCCATGAACATTACAGTGACAAAGGAAATATCCACAGATGAAAACTAGAAAGAAGCTTGCTTAGAAACTTCTTGGTGATATGTGAATTCATCTCACAGAGTTACACTTATGTTTCGTGGAGCAGTCCATTAACACTGTCTTTGAGGAATCTGAGAAGGGCTTCTTTGGATCACATTGAGGCCTACGCTGATAAAGGAAATTTCATCCGTTCAAAACGTGAAAGAAGCTTTCTGAGACACTTCTTTCTGATCTGTGAGTTCATCTCACAGAGTTACAACTTCTGCCTCAAGAAGCAGTTTGCTAACACTCTTTTCGTGGAATCTGCAAAGTGATATTTGGGAGCCTATTGGGGGACAGGGTGATAAAGGAATTATCCTCTCATAATAACTAAAGAGAAGCTTTCTGTGAAACTGCATTGCCAAGTGTGAATGCAACTCACAGAGTTACACGTTTCCCTTCAGTGATCAGTTTGTTAGCACAGTTTTCTGGAAATCTGCAATTAGATACTTCTTAGCGCAATGAACATTACAGTGACAAAGGAAATATCCACAGATGAAAACTTGAAAGAAGCTTTCTTAGAAACTTCTTGGTGATGTGTGAATTCATCTCACAGAGTTACACTTATGTTTCGTGGAGCAGTCCATTAACACTGTCTTTGAGGATTCTGAGAAGCGCTTCTTTGGATCACATTGAGGGCTACGCTGATAAAGGAAATTTCATAAGTTGAAAACGTGAAAGAAGCTTTCTGAGAAACTTCTTTCTGATCTGTGAGTTCATCTCACAGAGTTACAACCTCTGCCTCAAGAAGCAGTTTGCTAACACTCTTTTCGTGGAATCTGAAAAGTGATATTTGGGAGCCTATTGGGGCCCATGGTGATAAAGGAAATATCCTCCCATAATAACTAAAGAGAAGCTTTCTGAGAAACTGCATTGCCATGTGTGAATGCAACTCACAGAGTTACAGGTTTCTCTTCAGTCATCAGTTTGTTAGCACAGTTTTCTGGAAATCTGCAATTAGATACTTCATAGCGCCATGAACATTACAGTGACAAAGGAAATATCCACAGATGAAAACTAGAAAGAAGCTTTCTTAGAAACTTCTCGGTGATGTGTGAATTCATCTCACAGAGTTACACTTATGTTTCGTGGAGCAGTCCATTAACACTGTCTTTGAGGAATCTGAGAAGGGCTTCTCTGGATCACATTGAGGCCTACGCTGATAAAGGAAATTTCATCCGTTCAAAACGTGAAAGAAGCTTTCTGAGAAACTTCATTCTGATCTGTGAGTTCATCTCACAGAGTTACAACCTCTGCCTCAAGAAGCAGTTTGCTAACACTCCTTTCGTGGAATGTGCAAAGTGATATTTGGGAGCCTATTGGGGCCCATGGTGATAAAGGAATTATCCTCACATAATAACTAAAGAGAAGCTTTCTGAGAAACTGCATTGCCATGTGTGAATGCAACTCACAGAGTTACACGTTTCTCTTCAGTGATCAGTTTGTTAGCACAGTTTTCTGGAAATCTGCAATTAGATACTTCATAGCGCCATGAACATTACAGTGACAAAGGAAATATCCACAGATGAAAACTAGAAAGAAGCTTGCTTAGAAACTTCTTGGTGATGTGTGAATTCATCTCACAGAGTTACACTTATGTTTCGTGGAGCAGTCCATTAACACTGTCTTTGAGGAATCTGAGAAGGGCTTCTTTGGATCACATTGAGGCCTACGCTGATAAAGGAAATTTCATCCGTTCAAAACGTGAAAGAAGCTTTCTGAGAAACTTCTTTCTGATCTGTGAGTTCATCTCACAGAGTTACAACCTCTGCCTCAAGAAGCAGTTTGCTAACACTCTTTTCGTGGAATGTGCAAAGCTATATTTGGGAGCCTATTGGGGCCCATGGTGATAAAGGAATTATCCTCACATAATAACTAAAGAGAAGCTTTCTGAGAAACTGCATTGCCATGTGTGAATGCAACTCACAGAGTTACGCCAGTTTTTTTTGGAGCCGTTTCTTAGGACTGTTTCCGTGTATTCCGAGTAGTGATATTTCAGATAGCTTTGAAGAATAGAAGGAGAAAATAAATATCCTCCAAGAGAAAGTTGAACCAAGCTTTCTGAGAAACTGCTTTGTGATATGTGAATTCATTTCACAGTGTTCTATCACCCTTTCTCGGTGGAGTTTCCTAGCACTCATTTTGAGGAATCTCAGATGTGACGTCTTGGATATCGTTGAATCGAATGCTGAATAAGGAACTATCCTCAGAGAAACCTGCAGAGAAGCCTTCTCAGAAACTTCTTTGTTGTGGGTGAATTCAGCCCACAGATGTCCATCATTGTTTCCACTAAGAAACTTGCTAGCAGAGTTTTCCCAGGATCTGCAATAGGACACACGGTGGCGCTCCAAGACCACAAATAACCTCGTCTTACTAAAGAAAGAAGCTTTCTGAGAAACCGCTATGTGATGTGTGAATTCAACTCACTAAGTTGCAGCTGTATTTCGTGGGGCCGTGGCCTAGCCCTATTTGTGTGGAATCTGAGAACAGATATTCCCGATCCCTTTGAAAACAATGGGGCCAATGGAAACATCTTCCAATAAAAATGAGAAAGAAGCTTTCTGAGAAACTTCTTTCTGATCTGTGAGTTCATCTCACAGAGTTACAACCTCTGCCTCAAGAAGCAGTTTGCTAACACTCTTTTCGTGGAATCTGCAAAGTGATATTTGGGAGCCTGATGGGGCCCATGGTGATAAAGGAAATATCCTCCCATAATAACTAAAGAGAAGCTTTCTGAGAAACTGCATTGCCATGTGTGAATGCAACTCACAGAGTTACACGTTTCTCTTCAGTGATCAGTTTGTTAGCACAGTTTTCTGGAAATCTGCAATTAGACACTTCATAGCGCCATGAACACTACAGTGACAAAGGAAATATCCACAGATGAAAACTAGAAAGAAGCTTTCTTAGAAACTTCTTGGTGATGTGTGAATTCATCTCACAGAGTTACACTTATGTTTCGTGGAGCAGTCCATTAACACTGTCTTTGAGGAATCTGAGAAGGGCTTCTTTGGATCACTTTGAGGGCTACGCTGATAAAGGAAAATTCATAAGTTCAAAACGTGAAAGAAGCTTTCTGAGAAACTTCTTTCTGAACTGTGAGTTCATCTCACAGAGTTACAACCTCTGCCTCTAGAAGCAGTTTGCTAACACTCTTTTCGTGGAATCTGAAGAGTGATATATTGGGAGCCTATTGGGGCCCATAGTGATAAAGGAAATATCCTCCCATAATAACTAAAGAGAAGCTTTCTGAGACACTGCATTGCCATGTGTGAATGCAACTCACAGAGTTACACGTTTCTCTTCAGTGATCAGTTTGTTAGCACAGTTTTCTGGAAATCTGCAATTAGATACTTCGTAGCGCCATGAACATTATAGTGACAAAGGAAATATCCACAGATGAAAACTAGAAAGAAGCTTTCTTAGAAACTTCTTGGTGATGTGTGAATTCATCTCACAGAGTTACACTTATGTTGCGTGGAACAGTCCATTAACACTGTCTTTGAGGAATCTGAGAAGGGCTTCCTTGGATCACATTGAGGGCTACGCTGATAAAGGAAATTTCATCCGTTCAAAACGTGAAAGAAGCTTTCTGAGAAACTTCTTTCTGATCTGTGAGTTCATCTCACAGAGTTACAACCTCTGCCTCAAGAAGCAGTTTGCTAACACTCTTTTCGTGGAATCTGCAAAGTGATATTTGGGAGCCTATTGGGGCCCATGGTGATAAAGGAAATATCCTCCCATAAAAACTAAAGAGAAGCTTTCTGAGAAACTGCATTGCCATGTGTGAATGCAACTCACAGAGTTACACGTTTCTCTTCAGTGATCAGTTTGTTAGCACAGTTTTCTGGAAATCTGCAATTAGATACTTCGTAGCGCCATGAACATTACAGTGACAAAGGAAATATCCACAGATGAAAACTGGAATGAAGCTTTCTTAGAAACTTCTTGGTGATGTGTGAATTCATCTCACAGAGTTACACTTATGTTTCGTGGAGCAGTCCATTAACACTGTCTTTGAGGAATCTGAGAAGGGATTGTTTGGATCACTTTGAGGGCTACGCTGAGAAAGGAAATTTCATAAGTTCAAAACGTGAAAGAAGCTTTCTGAGAAACTTCTTTCTGATCTGTGAGTTCATCTCACAGAGTTACAACCTCTGCCTCAAGAAGCAGTTTGCTAACACTCTTTTCGTGGAATCTGAAAAGTGATATTTGGGAGCCTATTGGGGCCCATGGTGATAAAGGAAATATCCTCCCATAAAAACTAAAGAGAAGCTTTCTGAGAAACTGCATTGCCATGTGTGAATGCAACTCACAGAGTTACACGTTTCTCTTCAGTGATCAGTTTGTTAGCACAGTTTTCTGGAAATCTGCAATTAGATACTTCTTAGCGCCATGAACATTACAGTGACACAGGAAATATCCACAGATGAAAACTAGAAAGAAGCTTTCTTACAAACTTCTTGGTGATGTGTGAATTCATCTCACAGAGTTACACTTATGTTTCGTGGAGCAGTCCATTAACACTCTCTTTGAGGAATCTGAGAAGGGCTTCCTTGGATCACATTGAGGCCTACGCTGATAAAGGAAATTTCATAAGTTCAAAACGTGAAAGAAGCTTTCTGAGAAACTTCTTTCTGATCTGTGAGTTCATGTCACAGAGTTACAACCTCTGCCTCAAGAAGCAGTTTGCTAACACTCTTTTCGTGGAATCTGCAAAGTGATATTTGGGAGCCTATTGGGGCCCATGGTGATAAAGGAATTATCCTCACATAATAACTACAGAGAAGTTTTCTGAGAAACTGCATTGCCATGTGTGAATGCAACTCACAGTTACACGTTTCTCTTCAGTGATCTGTTTATTAGCACAGTTTTCTGGAAATCTGCAATTAGATACTTCGTAGCGCCATGAACATTACAGTGACAAAGGAAATATCCACAGATGAAAACTAGAAAGAAGCTTTCTTAGAAGCTTCTTGGTGATGTGTGAATTCATCTCACAGAGTTACACTTATGTTTCGTGGAGCAGTCCATTAACACTGTCTTTGGGGAAACTGAGAAGGGCTTCTTTGGATCCCCTTGAGGCCTATGCTGATAAAGGAAATTTCATCCGTTCAAAACGTGAAAGAAGCTTTCTGAGAAACTTCTTTCTGATCTGTGAGTTCATCTCACAGAGTTACAACCTCTGCCTCAAGAAGCAGTTTGCTAAAACTCTTTTCGTGGAATCTGCAAAGTGATATTTGGGAGCCTATTGGGGCCCATGGTGATAAAGTAATTATCCTCACATAATAACTAAAGAGTAGCTTTCTGAGAAACTGCATTGCAATGTGTGAATGCAACTCACAGAGTTACACGTTTCTCTTCAGTGATCAGTTTGTTAGCACAGTTTTCTGGAAATCTGCAATTAGATACTTAATAGCGCCATGAACATTACAGTGACAAAGGAAATATCCACAGATGAAAACTAGAAAGAAGCTTTCTTAGAAACTTCTTGGTGATGTGTGAATTCATCTCACAGAGTTACACTTGTGTTTCGTGGAGCAGTCCATTAACACTGTCTTTGAGGAATCTGAGAAGGGCTTCTTTGGATCACATTGAGGGCTATACTGATAAAGGAAATTTCATAAGTTCAAAACGTGAAAGAAGCTTTCTGAGAAACTTCTTTCTGATCTGTGAGTTCATCTCACAGAGTTACAACCTCTGACTCAAGAACCAGTTTGCTAACACTCTTTTCGTGGAATCTGAAAAGTGATATTTGGGAGCCTATTGGGGCCCATGGTGATAAAGGTGATATCCTCCCATAATAACTAAAGAGAAGCTTTCTGAGAAACTGCATTGCCATGTGTGAATGCAACTCACAGAGTTACACGTTTCTCTTCAGTGATCAGTTTGTTAGCACAGTTTTCTGGAAATCTGCAATTAGATACTTCATAGCGCCATGAACATTACAGTGACAAAGGAAATATCCACAGATGAAAACTAGAAAGAAGCTTTCTTAGAAACTTCTTGGTGATGTGTGAATTCATCTCACAGAGTTACACTTATGTTGCGTGGAGCAGTCCATTAACACTGTCTTTGAGGAATCTGAGAAGGGGTTCTTTGGATCACATTGAGGCCTACGCTGATAAAGGAAATTTCATCCGTTCAAAACGTGAAAGAAGATTTCTGAGAAACTTCTTTCTGATCTGTGAGTTCATCTCACAGAGTTACAACCTCTGCCTCAAGAAGCAGTTTGCTAACACTCTCTTTTCGTGGAATCTGAAAAGTGATATTTGGGAGCCTATTGGGGCCCATGGTGATAACGGAAATATCCTCCCATAATACCTAAAGAGAAGCTTTCTGAGAAACTGCATTGCCATGTGTGAATGCAACTCACAGAGTTACGCCAGTGTTTTTTGGAGCCGTTTCTTAGGACTGTTTCCGTGGATTCCGAGAAGTGATATTTCAGATAGCTTTGAAGAATGGAAGGAGAAAATAAATATCCTCCAAGAGAAAGCTGAACCAAGCTTTCTGAGAAACTGCTTTGTGATATGTGAATTCATTTCACAGTGTTCTATCACCCTTTCTCGGGGGAGTTTCCTAGCACTCATTTTGAGGAATCTCAGATGTGACGTCTTGGATATCGTTGAATCGAATGCTGAATAAGGAACTATCCTCACAGAAACCTGCAGAGAAGCCTTCTCAGAAACTACTTTGTTGTGGGTGAATTCAGCCCACAGATGTCCATCATTGTTTCCACTAAGAAACTTGCTAGCAGAGTTTTCGCAGAATCTGCAATAGGACAAACGGTGGCGCTCCAAGACCACGAATAACGTCGTCTTACTAAAGAGAGAAGCTTTCTGAGAAACCGCGTTGTGATGTGTGAATTCAACTCACTAAGTTGCAGCTGTATTTCTTGGGGCCGTGGCCTAGCCCTATTTGTGTGGAATCTGAGAACAGATATTCCCGATCCCTTTGAAAACAATGGGGACAATGGAAACATCTTCCAATAAAAATGAGAAAGAAGCTTTCTGAGAAACTTCTTTCTGATCTGTGAGTTCATCTCACAGAGTTACAACCTCTGCCTCAAGAAACAGTTTGCTAACACTCTTTTCGTGGAATCTGCAAAGTGATATTTGGGAGCCTGTTGGGGCCCATGGTGATAAAGGAAATATCCTCCCATAATAACTAAAGAGAAGCTTTCTGAGAAACTGCATTGCCATGTGTGAATGCAACTCACAGAGTTACACGTTTCTCTTCTATGATCAGTTTGTTAGCACAGTTTTCTGGAAATCTGCAATTAGATACTTCATAGCGCCATGAACATTACAGTGACAAAGGAAATATCCACAGATGAAAACTTGAAAGAAGTTTTCTTAGAAACTTCTTGGTGATGTGTGAATTCATCTCACAGAGTTACACTTATGTTGCGTGGAGCAGTCCATTAACACTGTCTTTGAGGAATCTGAGAAGGGCTTCTTTGGATCACATTGAGGCCTACGCTGATAAAGGAAATTTCATCCGTTCAAAACGTGAAAGAAGATTTCTGAGAAACTTCTTTCTGATCTGTGAGTTCATCTCACAGAGTTACAACCTCTGCCTCAAGAAGCAGTTTGCTAACACTCTTTTCGTGGAATCTGAAAAGTGATATTTGGGAGCCTATTGGGGCCCATGGTGATAACGGAAATATCCTCCCATAATAACTAAAGAGAAGCTTTCTGAGAAACTGCATTGCCATGTGTGAATGCAACTCACAGAGTTACGCCAGTGTTTTTTGGAGCCGTTTCTTAGGACTGTTTCCGTGGATTCCGAGAAGTGATATTTCAGATAGCTTTGAAGAATAGAAGGAGAAAATAAATATCCTCCAAGAGAAAGCTGAACCAAGCTTTCTGAGAAACTGCTTTGTGATATGTGAATCATTTCACAGTGTTCTATCACCCTTTCTCGGGGGAGTTTCCTAGCACTCATTTTGAGGAATCTCAGATGTGACGTCTTGGATATCGTTGAATCGAATGCTGAATAACGAACTATCCTCAGAGAAACCTGCAGAGAAGCCTTCTCAGAAACTTCTTTGTTGTGGGTGAATTCAGCCCACAGATGTCCATCATTGTTTCCACTAAGAAACTTGCTAGCAGAGTTTTCGCAGAATCTGCAATAGGACAAACGGTGGCGCTCCAAGACCACAAATAACGTCGTCTTACTAAAGAGAGAAGCTTTCTGAGAAACCGCTTTGTGATGTGTGAATTCAACTCACTAAGTTGCAGCTGTATTTCTTGGGGCCGTGGCCTAGCCCTATTTGTGTGGAATCTGAGAACAGATATTCCCGATCCCTTTGAAAACAATGGGGCCAATGGAAACATCTTCCAATAAAAATGAGAAAGAAGCTTTCTGAGAAACTTCTTTCTGATCTGTGAGTTCATCTCACAGAGTTACAACCTCTGCCTCAAGAAGCAGTTTGCTAACACTATTTTCGTGGAATCTGCAAAGTGATATTTGGGAGCCTGTTGGGGCCCATGGTGATAAAGGAAATATCCTCCCATAATAACTAAAGAGAAGCTTTCTGAGAAACTGCATTGCCATGTGTGAATGCAACTCACAGAGTTACACGTTTCTCTTCTATGATCAGTTTGTTAGCACAGTTTTCTGGAAATCTGCAATTAGATACTTCATAGCGCCATGAACATTACAGTGACAAAGGAAATATCCACAGATGAAAACTAGAAAGAAGCTTTCTTAGAAACTTCTTGGTGATGTGTGAATTCATCTCACAGAGTTACACTTATGTTGCGTGGAGCAGTCCATTAACACTGTCTTTGAGGAATCTGAGAAGGGCTTCTTTGGATCACATTGAGGCCTACGCTGATAAAGGAAATTTCATCCGTTTAAAACGTGAAAGAAGATTTCTGAGAAACTTCTTTCTGATCTGTGAGTTCATCTCACACAGTTACAACCTCTGCCTCAAGAAGCAGTTTGCTAACACTCTTTTCGTGGAATCTGAAAAGTGATATTTGGGAGCCTATTGGGGCCCATGGTGATAACGGAAATATCCTCCCATAATAACTAAAGAGAAGCTTTCTGAGAAACTGCATTGCCATGTGTGAATGCAACTCACAGAGTTACGCCAGTGTTTTTTGGAGCCGTTTCTTAGGACTGTTTCCGTGGATTCCGAGAAGTGATATTTCAGATAGCTTTGAAGAATAGAAGGAGAAAATAAATATCCTCCAAGAGAAAGCTGAACCAAGCTTTCTGAGAAACTGCTTTGTGATATGTGAATTCATTTCACAGTGTTCTATCACCCTTTCTCGGGGGAGTTTCCTAGCACTCATTTTGAGGAATCTCAGATGTGACGTCTTGGATATCGTTGAATCGAATGCTGAATAAGGAACTATCCTCAGAGAAACCTGCAGAGAAGCCTTCTCAGAAACTTCTTTGTTGTGGGTGAATTCAGCCCACAGATGTCCATCATTGTTTCCACTAAGAAACTTGCTAGCAGAGTTTTCGCAGAATCTGCAATAGGACAAACGGTGGCGCTCCAAGACCACAAATAACGTCGTCTTACTAAAGAGAGAAGCTTTCTGAGAAACCGCTTTGTGATGTGTGAATTCAACTCACTAAGTTGCAGCTGTATTTCTTGGGGCCGTGGCCTAGCCCTATTTGTGTGGAATCTGAGAACAGATACTCTCGATCCCTTTGAAAACAATGGGGCCAATGGAAACATCTTCCAATAAAAATGAGAAAGAAGCTTTCTGAGAAACTTCTTTCTGATCTGTGAGTTCATCTCACAGAGTTACAACTTCTGCCTCAAGAAGCAGTTTGCTAACACTCTTTTCGTGGAATCTGCAAAGTGATATTTGGGAGCCTGTTGGGGCCCATGGTGATAAAGGAAATATCCTCCCATAATAACTAAAGAGAAGCTTTCTGAGAAACTGCATTGCCATGTGTGAATGCAACTCACAGAGTTACACGTTTCTCTTCTATGATCAGTTTGTTAGCACAGTTTTCTGGAAATCTGCAATTAGATACTTCATAGCGCCATGAACATTACAGTGACAAAGGAAATATCCACAGATGAAAACTAGAAAGAAGCTTTCTTAGAAACTTCTTGGTGATGTGTGAATTCATCTCACAGAGTTACACTTATGTTTCGTGGAGCAGTCCATTAAAACTGTCTTTGAGGAATCTGAGAAGGGCTTCTTTGGATCACTTTGAGGCCTATGCTGATAAAGGAAATTTCATCCGTTCAAAACGTGAAAGAAGCTTTCTGAGAAACTTCTTTCTGATCTGTGTGTTCTTCTCACAGAGTTACAAACTCTGCCTCAAGAAGCAGTTTGCTAACACTCTCTTCGTGGAATCTGCAAAGTGATATTTGGGAGTCTATTGCGGCCCATGGTGATAACGGAAATATCCTCCCATAATAACTAAAGAGAAGCTTTCTGAGAAACTGCATTGCCATGTGTGAATGCAACTCACAGAGTTACGCCAGTGTTTTTTGGAGCCGTTTCTTAGGACTCTTTCCGTGGATTCCGAGAAGTGATATTTCAGATAGCTTTGAAGAATAGAAGGAGAAAATAAATATCCTCCAAGAGAAAGCTGAACCAAGCTTTCTGAGAAACTGCTTTGTGATATGTGAATCATTTCACAGTGTTCTATCACCCTTTCTCGGGGGAGTTTCCTAGCACTCATTTTGAGGAATCTCAGATGTGACGTCTTGGATATCGTTGAATCGAATGCTGAATAAGGAACTATCCTCAGAGAAACCTGCAGAGAAGCCTTCTCAGAAACTTCTTTGTTGTGGGTGAATTCAGCCCACAGATGTCCATCATTGTTTCCACTAAGAAACTTGCTAGCAGAGTTTTCGCAGAATCTGCAATAGGACAAACGGTGGCGCTCCAAGACCACAAATAACGTCGTCTTACTAAAGAGAGAAGCTTTCTGAGAAACCGCTTTGTGATGTGTGAATTCAACTCACTAAGTTGCAGCTGTATTTCTTGGGGCCGTGGCCTAGCCCTATTTGTGTGGAATCTGAGAACAGATACTCTCGATCCCTTTGAAAACAATGGGGCCAATGGAAACATCTTCCAATAAAAATGAGAAAGAAGCTTTCTGAGAAACTTCTTTCTGATCTGTGAGTTCATCTCACAGAGTTACAACCTCTGCCTCAAGAAGCAGTTTGCTAACACTCTCCTCGTGGAATCTGCAAAGTGATATTTGGGAGTCTATTGGGGCCCATGGTGATAAAGGAAATATCCTCCCATAATAACTAAAGAGAAGCTTTCTGAGAAACTGCATTGCCATGTGTGAATGCAACTCACAGAGTTACACGTTTCTCCTCATTGATCAGTTTGTTAGCACAGTTTTCTGGAAATCTGCAATTAGATACTTCATAGCGCAATGAACATTACAGTGACAAAGGAAATATCCACAGATGAAAACTAGAAATAAGCTTTCTTAGAAACTTCTTGGTGATGTGTGAATTCATCTCATAGAGTTACACTTATGTTTCGTGGAGCAGTCCATTAACACTGTGTTTGGGGAAACTGAGAAGGGCTTCTTTAGATCACATTGAGGCCTACGCTGATAAAGGAAATTTCATCCGTTCAAAACGTGAAAGAAGCTTTCTGAGAAACTTCTTTCTGATCTGTGAGTTCATCTCACAGAGTTACAAGCTATGCCTCAAGAAGCAGTTTGCTAACACTCTCTTCGTGGAATCTGCAAAGTGATATTTGGGAGTCTATTGGGGCCCATGGTGATAAAGCAAATATCCTCCCATAATAACTAAAGAGAAGCTTTCTGAGAAACTGCATTGCCATGTGTGAATGCAACTCACAGAGTTACACGTTTCTCTTCATTGATCAGTTTGTTAGCACAGTTTTCTGGAAATCTGCAATTAGATACTTCATAGCGCAATGAACATTACAGTGACAAAGGAAATAACCACAGATGAAAACTAGAAAGAAGCTTTCTTAGAAACTTCTTGGTGATGTGTGAATTCATCTCACAGAGTTACACTTATGTTGCGTGGAGCAGTCCATTAACACTGTCTTTGGGGAAACTCAGAAGGGCTTCTTTGGATCACATTGAGGCCTACGCTGATAAAGGAAATTTCATCCGTTCAAAACGTGAAAGAAGCTTTCTGAGAAACTTCTTTCTGATCTGTGAGTTCTTCTCACAGAGGTACAAACTCTGCCTCAAGAAGAAGTTTGCTAACACTCTCTTCGTGGAATCTGCAAAGTGATATTTGGGAGGCTATTGGGGCCCATGGTGATAAAGCAAATATCCTCACATAATAACTAAAGAGAAGCTTTCTGAGAAACTGCATTGCCATGTGTGAATGCAACTCACAGAGTTACACGTTTCTCCTCATTGATCAGTTTGTTAGCACAGTTTTCTGGAAATCTGCAATTAGATACTTCATAGCGCAATGAACATTACAGTGACAAAGGAAATATCCACAGATGAAAACTAGAAAGAAGCTATCTTAGAAACTTCTTGGTGATGTGTGAATTCATCTCACAGAGTTACACTTATGTTGCGTGGAGCAGTCCATTAACACTGTCTTTGGGGAAACTCAGAAGGGCTTCTTTGGATCACATTGAGGCCTACGCTGATAAAGGAAATTTCATCCGTTCAAAACGTGAAAGAAGCTTTCTGAGAAACTTCTTTCTGATCTGTGAGTTCATCTCACAGAGTTACAAACTCTGCCTCAAGAAGAAGTTTGCTAACACTCTCTTCGTGGAATCTGCAAAGTGATATTTGGGAGTCTATTGGGGCCCATGGTGATAAAGCAAATATCCTCACATAATAACTAAAGAGAAGCTTTCTGAGAAACTGCATTGCCATGTGTGAATGCAACTCACAGAGTTACGCCAGTGTTTTTTGGAGCCGTTTCTTAGGACTGTTTCCATGGATTCTGAGAAGTGATATTTCAGATAGCTTTGAAGAATAGAAGGAGAAAATAATTATACTCCAAGAGAAAGCAGAACCAAGCTTTCTGAGAAACTGCTTTGTGATATGTGAATTCATTTCACAGTGTTCTATCACCCTTTCTCGGTGGAGTTTCCTAGCACTCATATTGAGGAATCTCAGATGTGATGTCTTGGATATCGTTGAATCGCATGCTGAATAAGGAACTATCCTCAGAGAAACCTGCAGAGAAGCCTTCTCAGAAACTTCTATGTTGTGGGTGAATTCAGCCCACAGATGTCCATCATTGTTTCCACTGAGAAACTTGCTAGCAGAGTTTTCGCAGAATCTGCAATAGGACACACGGTGGCGCTCCAAGACCACAAATAACCTCGTCTTATTAAAGAAAGAAGCTTTCTGAGAGACCGCTTTGTGATGTGTGAATTCAACTCACTAAGTTGCAGCTGTATTTCGAGGGGCCGTGCCCTAGCCCTATTTGTGTGGAATCTGAGAACAGATATTCCCGATCCCTTTGAAAACAATGGGGACAATGGAAACATCTTCCAATAAAAATGAGAAAGAAGCTTTCTGAGAAACTTCTTTCTGATCTGTGAGTTCATCTCACAGAGTTACAAACTCTGCCACAAGAAGCAGTTTGCTAACACTCTTTTCGTGGAATCTGCAAAGTGATATTTGGGAGTCTATTGGGGCCCATGGTGATAAAGCAAATATCCTCACATAATAACTAAAGAGAAGCTTTCTGAGAAACTGCATTGCCAAGTGTGAATGCAACTCACAGAGTTACACGTTTCTCCTCATTGATCAGTTTGTTAGCACAGTTTTCTGGAAATCTGCAATTAGATACTTCATAGCGCAATGAACATTACAGTGACAAAGGAAATATCCACAGATGAAAACTAGAAAGAAGCTTTCTTAGAAACTTCTTGGTGATGTGTGAATTCATCTCACAGAGTTACACTTATGTTTCGTGGAGCAGTCCATTAACACTGTCTTTGGGGAAACTGAGAAGGGCTTCTTTGGATCACATTGAGGCCTACGCTGATAAAGGAAATTTCATCCGTTCAAAACGTGAAAGAAGCTTTCTGAGAAACTTCTTTCTGATCTGTGAGTTCTTCTCACAGGGTTGCAAACTCTGCCTCAAGAAGCAGTTTGCTAACACTCTCTTCGTGGAATCTGCGAAGTGATATTTGTTAGTCTATTGGGGCCCATGGTGATAAAGCAAATATCCTCACATAATAAATAAAGAGAAGCTTTCCGAGAAACTGCATTGCCATGTGTGAATGCAACTCACAGAGTTACACGTTTCTCTTCATTGATCAGTTTGTTAGCACAGTTTTCTGGAAATCTGCAATTAGATAATTCATAGCGCAATGAACATTACAGTGACAAAGGAAATATCCACAGATGAAAACTAGAAAGAAGCTTTCTTAGAAACTTCTTGGTGATGTGTGAATTCATCTCACAGAGTTACACTTATGTTTCGTGGAGCAGTCCATTAAAACTGTCTTTGAGGAATCTGAGAAGGGCTTCTTTGGATCTCATTGAGAACTACGCTGATAAAGGAAACTTCATCCGTTCAAAACGTGAAAGAAGCTTTCTGAGAAACTTTTTCTGATCTGTGAGTTCATCTCACAGAGTTACAACCTCTGCCTCAAGAAGCAGTTTGCTAACACTCTTTTCGTGGAATCTGCAAAGTGATATTTGGGAGCCTGTTGGGGCCCATGGTGATAAAGGAAATATCCTCCCATAATAACTAAAGAGAAGCTTTCTGAGAAACTGCATTGCCATGTGTGAATGCAACTCACAGAGTTACACGTTTCTCTTCTATGATCAGTTTGTTAGCACAGTTTTCTGGAAATCTGCAATTAGATACTTCATAGCGCCATGAACATTACAGTGACAAAGGAAATATCCACAGATGAAAACTTGAAAGAAGTTTTCTTAGAAACTTCTTGGTGATGTGTGAATTCATCTCACAGAGTTACACTTATGTTGCGTGGAGCAGTCCATTAACACTGTCTTTGAGGAATCTGAGAAGGGCTTCTTTGGATCACATTGAGGCCTACGCTGATAAAGGAAATTTCATCCGTTCAAAACGTGAAAGAAGATTTCTGAGAAACTTCTTTCTGATCTGTGAGTTCATCTCACAGAGTTACAACCTCTGCCTCAAGAAGCAGTTTGCTAACACTCTTTTCGTGGAATCTGAAAAGTGATATTTGGGAGCCTATTGGGGCCCATGGTGATAACGGAAATATCCTCCCATAATAACTAAAGAGAAGCTTTCTGAGAAACTGCATTGCCATGTGTGAATGCAACTCACAGAGTTACGCCAGTGTTTTTTGGAGCCGTTTCTTAGGACTGTTTCCGTGGATTCCGAGAAGTGATATTTCAGATAGCTTTGAAGAATAGAAGGAGAAAATAAATATCCTCCAAGAGAAAGCTGAACCAAGCTTTCTGAGAAACTGCTTTGTGATATGTGAATCATTTCACAGTGTTCTATCACCCTTTCTCTGGGGAGTTTCCTAGCACTCATTTTGAGGAATCTCAGATGTGACGTCTTGGATATCGTTGAATCGAATGCTGAATAAGGAACTATCCTCAGAGAAACCTGCAGAGAAGCCTTCTCAGAAACTTCTTTGTTGTGGGTGAATTCAGCCCACAGATGTCCATCATTGTTTCCACTAAGAAACTTGCTAGCAGAGTTTTCGCAGAATCTGCAATAGGACAAACGGTGGCGCTCCAAGACCACAAATAACGTCGTCTTACTAAAGAGAGAAGCTTTCTGAGAAACCGCTTTGTGATGTGTGAATTCAACTCACTAAGTTGCAGCTGTATTTCTTGGGGCCGTGGCCTAGCCCTATTTGTGTGGAATCTGAGAACAGATATTCCCGATCCCTTTGAAAACAATGGGGCCAATGGAAACATCTTCCAATAAAAATGAGAAAGAAGCTTTCTGAGAAACTTCTTTCTGATCTGTGAGTTCATCTCACAGAGTTACAACCTCTGCCTCAAGAAGCAGTTTGCTAACACTATTTTCGTGGAATCTGCAAAGTGATATTTGGGAGCCTGTTGGGGCCCATGGTGATAAAGGAAATATCCTCCCATAATAACTAAAGAGAAGCTTTCTGAGAAACTGCATTGCCATGTGTGAATGCAACTCACAGAGTTACACGTTTCTCTTCTATGATCAGTTTGTTAGCACAGTTTTCTGGAAATCTGCAATTAGATACTTCATAGCGCCATGAACATTACAGTGACAAAGGAAATATCCACAGATGAAAACTAGAAAGAAGCTTTCTTAGAAACTTCTTGGTGATGTGTGAATTCATCTCACAGAGTTACACTTATGTTGCGTGGAGCAGTCCATTAACACTGTCTTTGAGGAATCTGAGAAGGGCTTCTTTGGATCACATTGAGGCCTACGCTGATAAAGGAAATTTCATCCGTTCAAAACGTGAAAGAAGCTTTCTGAGAAACTTCTTTCTGATCTGTGAGTTCATCTCACAGAGTTACAACCTCTGCCTCAAGAAGCAGTTTGCTAACACTCTTTTCGTGGAATCTGAAAAGTGATATTTGGGAGCCTATTGGGGCCCATGGTGATAACGGAAATATCCTCCCATAATAACTAAAGAGAAGCTTTCTGAGAAACTGCATTGCCATGTGTGAATGCAACTCACAGAGTTACGCCAGTGTTTTTTGGAGCCGTTTCTTAGGACTCTTTCCGTGGATTCCGAGAAGTGATATTTCAGATAGCTTTGAAGAATAGAAGGAGAAAATAAATATCCTCCAAGAGAAAGCTGAACCAAGCTTTCTGAGAAACTGCTTTGTGATATGTGAATTCATTTCACAGTGTTCTATCACCCTTTCTCGGGGGAGTTTCCTAGCACTCATTTTGAGGAATCTCAGATGTGACGTCTTGGATATCGTTGAATCGAATGCTGAATAAGGAACTATCCTCAGAGAAACCTGCAGAGAAGCCTTCTCAGAAACTTCTTTGTTGTGGGTGAATTCAGCCCACAGATGTCCATCATTGTTTCCACTAAGAAACTTGCTAGCAGAGTTTTCGCAGAATCTGCAATAGGACAAACGGTGGCGCTCCAAGACCACAAATAACGTCGTCTTACTAAAGAGAGAAGCTTTCTGAGAAACCGCGTTGTGATGTGTGAATTCAACTCACTAAGTTGCAGCTGTATTTCTTGGGGCCGTGGCCTAGCCCTATTTGTGTGGAATCTGAGAACAGATACTCTCGATCCCTTTGAAAACAATGGGGCCAATGGAAACATCTTCCAATAAAAATGAGAAAGAAGCTTTCTGAGAAACTTCTTTCTGATCTGTGAGTTCATCTCACAGAGTTACAACCTCTGCCTCAAGAAGCAGTTTGCTAACACTCTCCTCGTGGAATCTGCAAAGTGATATTTGGGAGTCTATTGGGGCCCATGGTGATAAAGGAAATATCCTCCCATAATAACTAAAGAGAAGCTTTCTGAGAAACTGCATTGCCATGTGTGAATGTAACTCACAGAGTTACACGTTTCTCCTCATTGATCAGTTTGTTAGCACAGTTTTCTGGAAATCTGCAATTAGATACTTCATAGCGCAATGAACATTACAGTGACAAAGGAAATATCCACAGATGAAAACTAGAAAGAAGCTTTCTTAGAAACTTCTTGGTGATGTGTGAATTCATCTCATAGAGTTACACTTATGTTTCGTGGAGCAGTCCATTAACACTGTGTTTGGGGAAACTGAGAAGGGCTTCTTTAGATCACATTGAGGCCTACGCTGATAAAGGAAATTTCATCCGTTCAAAACGTGAAAGAAGCTTTCTGAGAAACTTCTTTCAGATCTGTGAGTTCATCTCACAGAGTTACAAACTCTGCCTCAAGAAGCAGTTTGCTAACACTCTCTTCGTGGAATCTGCAAAGTGATATTTGGGAGTCTATTGGGGCCCATGGTGATAAAGCAAATATCCTCACATAATAACTAAAGAGAAGCTTTCTGAGAAACTGCATTGCCATGTGTGAATGCAACTCACAGAGTTACACGTTTCTCGTCATTGATCAGTTTGTTAGCACAGTTTTCTGGAAATCTGCAATTAGATACTTCATAGCGCAATGAACATTACAGTGACAAAGGAAATAACCACAGATGAAAACTAGAAAGAAGCTTTCTAAGAAACTTCTTGGTGATGTGTGAATTCATCTCACAGAGTTACACTTATGTTTCGTGGAGCAGTCCATTAACACTGTCTTTGGGGAAACTGAGAAGGGCTTCTTTGGATCACATTGAGGCCTACGCTGATAAAGGAAATTTCATCCGTTCAAAACGTGAAAGAAGCTTTCTGAGAAACTTCTTTCTGATCTGTGAGTTCTTCTCACAGAGGTACAAACTCTGCCTCAAGAAGAAGTTTGCTAACACTCTCTTCGTGGAATCTGCAAAGTGATATTTGGGAGGCTATTGGGGCCCATGGTGATAAAGCAAATATCCTCACATAATAACTAAAGAGAAGCTTTCTGAGAAACTGCATTGCCATGTGTGAATGCAACTCACAGAGTTACACGTTTCTCCTCATTGATCAGTTTGTTAGCACAGTTTTCTGGAAATCTGCAATTAGATACTTCATAGCGCAATGAACATTACAGTGACAAAGGAAATATCCACAGATGAAAACTAGAAAGAAGCTATCTTAGAAACTTCTTGGTGATGTGTGAATTCATCTCACAGAGTTACACTTATGTTGCGTGGAGCAGTCCATTAACACTGTCTTTGGGGAAACTCAGAAGGGCTTCTTTGGATCACATTGAGGCCTACGCTGATAAAGGAAATTTCATCCGTTCAAAACGTGAAAGAAGCTTTCTGAGAAACTTCTTTCTGATCTGTGAGTTCATCTCACAGAGTTACAAACTCTGCCTCAAGAAGAAGTTTGCTAACACTCTCTTCGTGGAATCTGCAAAGTGATATTTGGGAGTCTATTGGGGCCCATGGTGATAAAGCAAATATCCTCACATAATAACTAAAGAGAAGCTTTCTGAGAAACTGCATTGCCATGTGTGAATGCAACTCACAGAGTTACGCCAGTTTTTTTTGGAGCCGTTTCTTAGGACTGTTTCCATGGATTCTGAGAAGTGATATTTCAGAGAGCTTTGAAGAATAGAAGGAGAAAATAATTATACTCCAAGAGAAAGCAGAACCAAGATTTCTGAGAAACTGCTTTGTGATATGTGAATTCATTTCACAGTGTTCTATCACCCTTTCTCGGTGGAGTTTCCTAGCACTCATATTGAGGAATCTCAGATGTGATGTCTTGGATATCGTTGAATCGCATGCTGAATAAGGAACTATCCTCAGAGAAACCTGGAGAGAAGCCTTCTCAGAAACTTCTATGTTGTGGGTGAATTCAGCCCACAGATGTCCATCATTGTTTCCACTGAGAAACTTGCTAGCAGAGTTCTCGCAGAATCTGCAATAGGACACACGGTGGCGCTCCAAGACCACAAATAACCTCGTCTTATTAAAGAAAGAAGCTTTCTGAGAGACCGCTTTGTGATGTGTGAATTCAACTCACTAAGTTGCAGCTGTATTTCGTGGGGCCGTGCCCTAGCCCTATTTGTGTGGAATCTGAGAACAGATATTCCCGATCCCTTTGAAAACAATGGGGCCAATGGAAACATCTTACAATAAAAATGAGAAAGAAGCTTTCTGAGAAACTTCTTTCTGATCTGTGAGTTCATCTCACAGAGTTACAAACTCTGCCACAAGAAGCAGTTTGCTAACACTCTTTTCGTGGAATCTGCAAAGTGATATTTGGGAGTCTATTGGGGCCCATGGTGATAAAGCAAATATCCTCACATAATAACTAAAGAGAAGCTTTCTGAGAAACTGCATTGCCAAGTGTGAATGCAACTCACAGAGTTACACGTTTCTCCTCATTGATCAGTTTGTTAGCACAGTTTTCTGGAAATCTGCAATTAGATACTTCATAGCGCAATGAACATTACAGTGACAAAGGAAATATCCACAGATGAAAACTAGAAAGAAGCTTTCTTAGAAACTTCTTGGTGATGTGTGAATTCATCTCACAGAGTTACACTTATGTTTCGTGGAGCAGTCCATTAACACTGTCTTTGGGGAAACTGAGAAGGGCTTCTTTGGATCACATTGAGGCTTACGCTGATAAAGGAAATTTCATCCGTTCAAAACGTGAAAGAAGCTTTCTGAGAAACTTCTTTCTGATCTGTGAGTTCTTCTCACAGGGTTGCAAACTCTGCCTCAAGAAGCAGTTTGCTAACACTCTCTTCGTGGAATCTGCAAAGTGATATTTGTTAGTCTATTGGGGCCCATGGTGATAAAGCAAATATCCTCACATAATAAATAAAGAGAAGCTTTCTGAGAAACTGCATTGCCATGTGTGAATGCAACTCACAGAGTTACACGTTTCTCTTCATTGATCAGTTTGTTAGCACAGTTTTCTGGAAATCTGCAATTAGATAATTCATAGCGCAATGAACATTACAGTGACAAAGGAAATATCCACAGATGAAAACTAGAAAGAAGCTTTCTTAGAAACTTCTTGGTGATGTGTGAATTCATCTCATAGAGTTACACTTATGTTTCGTGGAGCAGTCCATTAAAACTGTCTTTGAGGAATCTGAGAAGGGCTTCTTGGGATCTCATTGAGAACTACGCTGATAAAGGAAATTTCATCCGTTCAAAACGTGAAAGAAGCTTTCTGAGAAACTTTTTCTGATCTGTGAGTTCATCTCACAGAGTTACAACCTCTGCCTCAAGAAGCAGTTTGCTAACACTCTTTTCGTGGAATCTGCAAAGTGATATTTGGGAGCCTATTGGGGCCCATGGTGATAAAGGAATTATCCTCACATAATAACTAAAGAGAAGCTTTCTGAGAAACTGCATTGCCATGTGTGAATGCAACTCACAGAGTTACACGTTTCTCTTCAGTGATCAGTTTGTTAGCACAGTTTTCTGGAAATCTGCAATTAGATACTTCATAGCGCCATGAACATTACAGTGACAAAGGAAATATCCACAGATGAAACTCGAAAGAAGCTTTCTTAGAAACTTCTTGGTGATGTGTGAATTCATCTCAGAGAGTTACACTTATGTTTCGTGGAGCAGTCCATTAACACTGTCTTTGGGGAAACTGAGAAGGGCTTCTTTGGATCACTTTGAGGCCTATGCTGATAAAGGAAATTTCATCCGTTCAAAACGTGAAAGAAGCTTTCTGAGAAACTTCTTTCTGATCTGTGTGTTCTTCTCACAGAGTTACAAACTCTGCCTCAAGAAGCAGTTTGCTGACACTCTCTTCGTGGAATCTGCAAAGTGATATTTGGGAGTCTATTGCGGCCCATGTTGATAAAGCAAATATCCTCACATAATAACTAAAGAGAAGCTTTCTGAGAAACTGCATTGCCATGTGTGAATGCAACTCACAGAGTTACACGTTTCTCCTCATTGATCAGTTTGTTAGCACAGTTTTCTGGAAATCTGCAATTAGATACTTCATAGCGCAATGAACATTACAGTGACAAAGGAAATATCCACAGATGAAAACTAGAAAGAAGCTATCTTAGAAACTTCTTGGTGATGTGTGAATTCATCTCACAGAGTTACACTTATGTTTCGTGGAGCAGTCCATTAACACTGTCTTTGGGGAAACTCAGAAGGGCTTCTTTGGATCACATTGAGGCCTACGCTGATAAAGGAAATTTCATCCGTTCAAAACGTGAAAGAAGCTTTCTGAGAAACTTCTTTCTGATGTGTGAGTTCATCTCACAGAGTTACAAACTCTGCCTCAAGAAGAAGTTTGCTAACACTCTCTTCGTGGAATCTGCAAAGTGATATTTGGGAGTCTATTGGGGCCCATGGTGATAAAGCAAATATCCTCATATAATAACTAAAGAGAAGCTTTCTGAGAAACTGCATTGCCATGTGTGAATGCAACTCACAGAGTTACACGTTTCTCCTCATTGATCAGTTTGTTAGCACAGTTTTCTGGAAATCTGCAATTAGATACTTCATAGCGCAATGAACATTACAGTGACAAAGGAAATATCCACAGATGAAAACTAGAAAGAAGCTTTCTTAGAAACTTCTTGGTGATGTGTGAATTCATCTCACAGAGTTACACTTATGTTTCTTGGAGCAGTCCATTAACACTGTCTTTGGGGAAACTGAGAAGGTCTTCTTTGGATCACATTGAGGCCTACGCTGATAAAGGAAATTTCATCCGTTCAAAACGTGAAAGAAGCTTTCTGAGAAACTTCTTTCTGATCTGTGAGTTCATCTCACAGAGTTACAAACTCTGCCTCAAGAAGCAGTTTGCTAACACTCTCTTCGTGGAATCTGCAAAGTGATATTTGGGAGTCTATTGGGGCCCATGGTGATAAAGCAAATATCCTCACATAATAACTAAAGAGAAGCTTTCTGAGAAACTGCATTGCCATGTGTGAATGCAACTCACTGAGTTACACGTTTCTCTTCATTGATCAGTTTGTTAGCACAGTTTTCTGGAAATCTGCAATTAGATACTTCGTAACGCCTTGAACATTACAGTGACAAAGGAAATAACCACAGATGAAAACTAGAACGAAGCTTTCTTAGAAACTTCTTGGTGATGTGTGAATTCATCTCACAGAGTTACACTTATGTTTCGTGGAGCAGTCCATTAACACTGTCTTTGGGGAAACTGAGAAGGGCTTCTTTGGATCACATTGAGGCCTACGCTGATAAAGGAAATTTCATCCGTTCAAAACGTGAAAGAAGCTTTCTGAAAAACTTCTTTCTGATCTGTGAGTTCTTCTCACAGAGGAACAAACTCTGCCTCAGGAAGAAGTTTGCTAACACTCTCTTCGTGGAATCTGCAAAGTGATATTTGGGAGTCTATTGGGGCCCATGGTGATAAAGCAAATATCCTCACATAATAACTAAAGAGAAGCTTTCTGAGAAACTGCATTGCCATGTGTGAATGCAACTCACAGAGTTACACGTTTCTCTTCATTGATCAGTTTGTTAGCACAGTTTTCTGGAAATCTGCAATTAGATACTTCATAGCGCAATGAACATTACAGTGACAAAGGAAATAACCACAGATGAAAACTAGAACGAAGCTTTCTTAGAAACTTCTTGGTGATGTGTGAATTCATCTCACAGAGTTACACTTATGTTTCGTGGAACAGTCCATTAACACTGTCTTTGGGGAAACTGAGAAGGGCTTCTTTGGATCACATTGAGGCCTACGCTGATAAAGGAAATTTCATCCGTTCAAAACGTGAAAGAAGCTTTCTGAGAAACTTCTTTCTGATCTGTGAGTTCTTCTCACAGAGGTACAAACTCTGCCTCAAGAAGAAGTTTGCTAACACTCTCTTCGTGGAATCTGCAAAGTGATATTTGGGAGTCTATTGGGGCCCATGGTGATAAAGCAAATATCCTCACATAATAACTAAAGAGAAGCTTTCTGAGAAACTGCATTGCCATGTGTGAATGCAACTCACAGAGTTACATGTTTCTCCTCATTGATCAGTTTGTTAGCACAGTTTTCTGGAAATCTGAAATTAGATACTTCATAGCGCAGTGAACATTACAGTGACAAAGGAAATATCCACAGATGAAAACTAGAAAGAAGCTATCTTAGAAACTTCTTGGTGATGTGTGAATTCATCTCACAGAGTTACACTTATGTTTCGTGGAGCAGTCCATTAACACTGTCTTTGGGGAAACTCAGAAGGGCTTCTTTGGATCACATTGAGGCCTACGCTGATAAAGGAAATTTCATCCGTTCAAAACGTGAAAGAAGCTTTCTGAGAAACTTCTTTCTGATCTGTGAGTTCGTCTCACAGAGTTACAAACTCTGCCTCAAGAAGAAGTTTGCTAACACTCTCTTCGTGGAATCTGCAAAGTGATATTTGGGAGTCTTTTGGGGCCCATGGTGATAAAGCAAATATCCTCACATAATAACTAAAGAGAAGCTTTCTGAGAAATTGCATTGCCATGTGTGAATGCAACTCACAGAGTTACGCCAGTGTTTTTTGGAGCCGTTTCTTAGGACTGTTTCCATGGATTCTGAGAAGTGATATTTCAGATAGCTTTGAAGAATAGAAGGAGAAAATAATTATCCTCCAAGCGAAAGCAGAACCAAGCTTTCTGAGAAACTGCTTTGCGATATGTGAATTCATTTCACAGTGTTCTATCACCCTTTCTCGGTGGAGTTTCCTAGCACTCATATTGAGGAATCTCAGATGTGATGTCTTGGATATCGTTGAATCGCATGCTGAATAAGGAACTATCCTCAGAGAAACCTGCAGAGAAGCCTTCTCAGAAACTACTATGTTGTGGGTGAATTCAGCCCACAGATGTCCATCATTGTTTCCACTGAGAAACTTGCTAGCAGAGTTTTCGCAGAATCTGCAATAGGACACAAGGTGGCGCTCCAAGACCACAAATAATGTCGTCTTACTAAAGAAAGAAGCTTTCTGAGAAACCGCTTTGTGATGTGTGAATTCAACTCACTAAGTGGCAGCTGTATTTCGTGGGGCCGTGGCCTAGCCCTATTTGTGTGGAATCTGAGAACAGATATTCCCGATCCCTTTGAAAACAATGGGGCCAATGGAAACATCTTCCAATAAAAATGAGAAAGAAGCTTTCTGAGAAACTTCTTTCTGATCTGTGAGTTCATCTCACAGAGTTACAACCTCTGCCTCAAGAAGCAGTTTGCTAACACTCTTTTCGTGGAATCTGCAAAGTGATATTTGGGAGCCTGTTGGGGCCCATGGTGATAAAGGAAATATCCTCCCATAATAACTAAAGAGAAGCTTTCTGAGAAACTGCATTGCCATGTGTGAATGCAACTCACAGAGTTACACGTTTCTCTTCTGTGATCAGTTTGTTAGCACAGTTTTCTGGAAATCTGCAATTAGATACTTCATAGCGCCATGAACATTACAGTGACAAAGGAAATATCCACAGATGAAAACTAGAAAGAAGCTTTCTTAGAAACTTCTTGGTGATATGTGAATTCATCTCAAAGAGTTACACTTATGTTTCGTGGAGCAGTCCATTAAAACTGTCTTTGAGGAACCTGAGAAGTTCTTCTATGGATCACATTGAGGGCTACGCTGATAAAGGAAATTTCCTAAGTTCAAAGCGTGAAAGAAGCTTTCTGAGAAACTTCTTTCTGATCTGTGAGTTCATCTCACAGAGTTACAACCTCTGCCTCAAGAAGCAGTTTGCTAACACTCTTTTCGTGGAATCTGCAAAGTGATAGTTGGGAGCCTATTGGGACCCATGGTGATAAAGGAAATATCCTCACATAATAACTAAAGAGAAGCTTTCCGAGAAACTGCATTGCCATGTGTGAATGCAACTCACAGAGTTACACGTTTCTCTTCAGTGATCAGTTTGTTAGCACAGTTTTCTGGAAATCTGCAATTAGATACTTCGTAGCGCCTTGAACATTACAGTGACAAAGGAAATATCCACAGATGAAAACTAGAAAGAAGCTTTCTTAGAAACTTCTTGGTGATGTGTGAATTCATCTCACAGAGTTACACTTCTGTTTCGTGGAGCAGTCCAATAACACTGTCTTTGGGGAAACTGAGAAGGGCTTCTTTGGATCACATTGAGGCCTACGCTGATAAAGGAAATTTCATCCGTTCAAAACGTGAAAGAAGCTTTCTGAGAAACTTCTTTCTGATCTGTGAGTTCATCTCACAGAGTTACAAACTCTGCCTCAAGAAGCAGTTTGCAAACACTCTCTTCGTGTAATCTGCAAAGTGATATTTGGGAGTCTATTGGGGCCCATGTTGATAAAGCAAATATCCTCACATAATAACTAAAGAGAAGCTTTCTGAGAAACTGCATTGCCATGTGTGAATTCAACTCACAGAGTTACACGTTTCTCCTCATTGATCAGTTTGTTAGCACAGTTATCTGGAAATCTGCAATTAGATACTTCATAGCGCCATGAACATTACAGTGAAAAAGGAAATATCCACAGATGAAAACTAGAAAGAAGCTATCTTAGAAACTTCTTGGTGATGTGTGAATTCATCTCACAGAGTTGCACTTATGTTTCGTGGAGCAGTCCATTAACACTGTCTTTGGGGAAACTCAGAAGGGCTTCTTTGGATCACATTGAGGCCTACGCTGATAAAGGAAATTTCATCCGTTCAAAACGTGGAAGAAGCTTTCTGAGAAACTTCTTTCTGATCTGTGAGTTCATCTCACAGAGTTACAAACTCTGCCTCAAGAAGAAGTTTGCTAACACTCTCTTCGTGGAATCTGCAAAGTGATATTTGGGAGTCTATTGGGGCCCATGATGATAAAGCAAATATCCTCACATAATAACTAAAGAGAAGCTTTCTGAGAAACTGCATTGCCATGTGTGAATGCAACTCACAGAGTTACACGTTTCTCCTCATTGATCAGTTTGTTAGCACAGTTTTCTGGAAATCTGCAATTAGATACTTCATAGCGCAATGAACATTACAGTGACAAAGGAAATATCCACAGATGAAAACTAGAAAGAAGCTTTCTTAGAAACTTCTTGGTGATGTGTGAATTCATCTCATAGAGTTACACTTATGTTTCGTGGAGCAGTCCATTAACACTGTGTTTGGGGAAACTGAGAAGGGCTTCTTTAGATCACATTGAGGCCTACGCTGATAAAGGAAATTTCATCCGTTCAAAACGTGAAAGAAGCTTTCTGAGAAACTTCTTTCTGATCTGTGAGTTCATCTCACAGAGTTACAAACTCTGCCTCAAGAAGAAGTTTGCTAACACTCTCTTCGTGGAATCTGCAAAGTGATATTTGGGAGGTTATTGGGGCCCATGTTGATAAAGCAAATATCCTCACATAATAACTAAAGAGAAGCTTTCTGAGAAACTGCATTGCCATGTGTGAATTCAACTCACAGAGTTACACGTTTCTCCTCATTGATCAGTTTGTTAGCACAGTTATCTGGAAATCTGCAATTAGATACTTCATAGCGCCATGAACATTACAGTGACAAAGGAAATATCCACAGATGAAAACTAGAAAGAAGCTTTCTTAGAAACTTCTTGGTGATGTGTGAATTCATCTCACAGAGTTACACTTCTGTTTCGTGGAGCAGTCCAATAACACTGTCTTTGGGGAAACTGAGAAGGGCTTCTTTGGATCACATTGAGGCCTACGCTGATTAAGGAAATTTCATCCGTTCAAAACGTGAAAGAAGCTTTCTGAGAAACTTCTTTCTGATCTGTGAGTTCTTCTCACAGAGGTACAAACTCTGCCTCAAGAAGAAGTTTGCTAACACTCTCTTCGTGTAATCTGCAAAGTGATATTTGGGAGTCTATTGGGGCCCATGTTGATAAAGCAAATATCCTCACATAATAACTAAAGAGAAGCTTTCTGAGAAACTGCATTGCCATGTGTGAATGCAACTCACAGAGTTACACGTTTCTCCCCATTGATCAGTTTGTTAGCACAGTTTTCTGGAAATCTGCAATTAGATACTTCATAGCGCAATGAACATTACAGTGACAAAGGAAATATCCACAGATGAAAACTAGAAAGAAGCTTTCTTAGAAACTTCTTGGTGATGTGTGAATTCATCTCACAGAGTTACACTTATGTTTCTTGGAGCAGTCCATTAACACTGTCTTTGGGGAAACTGAGAAGGTCTTCTTTGGATCACATTGAGGCGTACGCTGATAAAGGAAATTTCATCCGTTCAAAACGTGAAAGAAGCTTTCTGAGAAACTTCTTTCTGATCTGTGAGTTCATCTCACAGAGTTACAAGCTATGCCTCAAGAAGCAGTTTGCTAACACTCTCTTCGTGGAATCTGCAAAGTGATATTTGGGAGTCTATTGGGGCCCATGGTGATAAAGCAAATATCCTCCCATAATAACTAAAGAGAAGCTTTCTGAGAAACTGCATTGCCATGTGTGAATGCAACTCACAGAGTTACACGTTTCTCTTCATTGATCAGTTTGTTAGCACAGTTTTCTGGAAATCTGCAATTAGATACTTCATAGCGCAATGAACATTACAGTGACAAAGGAAATAACCACAGATGAAAACTAGAACGAAGCTTTCTTAGAAACTTCTTGGTGATGTGTGAATTCATCTCACAGAGTTACACTTATGTTTCGTGGAGCAGTCCATTAACACTGTCTTTGGGGAAACTGAGAAGGGCTTCTTTGGATCACATTGAGGCCTACGCTGATAAAGGAAATTTCATCCGTTCAAAACGTGAAAGAAGCTTTCTGAGAAACTTCTTTCTGATCTGTGAGTTCTTCTCACAGAGGTACAAACTCTGCCTCAAGAAGAAGTTTGCTAACACTCTCTTCGTGGAATCTGCAAAGTGATATTTGGGAGGTTATTGGGGCCCATGTTGATAAAGCAAATATCCTCACATAATAACTAAAGAGAAGCTTTCTGAGAAACTGCATTGCCATGTGTGAATGCAACTCACAGAGTTACGCCAGTGTTTTTTGGAGCCGTTTCTTAGGACTGTTTCCATGGATTCTGAGAAGTGATATTTCAGATAGCTTTGAAGAATAGAAGGAGAAAATAATTATACTCCAAGAGAAAGCAGAACCAAGCTTTCTGAGAAACTGCTTTGTGATATGTGAATTCATTTCACAGTGTTCTATCACCCTTTCTCGGTGGAGTTTCCTAGCACTCATATTGAGGAATCTCAGATGTGATGTCTTGGATATCGTTGAATCGCATGCTGAATAAGGAACTATCCTCAGAGAAACCTGCAGAGAAGCCTTCTCAGAAACTTCTATGTTGTGGGTGAATTCAGCCCACAGATGTCCATCATTGTTTCCACTGAGAAACTTGCTAGCAGAGTTTTCGCAGAATCTGCAATAGGACACACGGTGGCGCTCCAAGACCACAAATAACCTCGTCTTATTAAAGAAAGAAGCTTTCTGAGAGACCGCTTTGTGATGTGTGAATTCAACTCACTAAGTTGCAGCTGTATTTCGTGGGGCCGTGCCCTAGCCCTATTTGTGTGGAATCTGAGAACAGATATTCCCGATCCCTTTGAAAATAATGGGGCCAATGTAAACATCTTCCAATAAAAATGAGAAAGAAGCTTTCTGAGAAACTTCTTTCTGATCTGTGAGTTCATCTCACAGAGTTACAAACTCTGCCACAAGAAGCAGTTTGCTAACACTCTTTTCGTGGAATCTGCAAAGTGATATTTGGGAGTCTATTGGGGCCCATGGTGATAAAGCAAATATCCTCACATAATAACTAAAGAGAAGCTTTCTGAGAAACTGCATTGCCATGTGTGAATGCAACTCACAGAGTTACACGTTTCTCCTCATTGATCAGTTTGTTAGCACAGTTTTCTGGAAATCTGCAATTAGATACTTCATAGCGCAATGAACATTACAGTGACAAAGGAAATATCCACAGATGAAAACTAGAAAGAAGCTTTCTTAGAAACTTCTTGGTGATGTGTGAATTCATCTCACAGAGTTACACTTATGTTTCGTGGAGCAGTCCATTAACACTGTCTTTGGGGAAACTGAGAAGGGCTTCTTTGGATCACATTGAGGCGTACGCTGATAAAGGAAATTTCATCCGTTCAAAACGTGAAAGAAGCTTTCTGAGAAACTTCTTTCTGATCTGTGAGTTCTTCTCACAGGGTTGCAAACTCTGCCTCAAGAAGCAGTTTGCTAACACTGTCTTCGTGGAATCTGCAAAGTGATATTTGGGAGTCTATTGGGGCCCATGGTGATAAAGCAAATATCCTCACATAATAACTAAAGAGAAGCTTTCTGAGAAACTGCATTGCCATGTGTGAATGCAACTCACAGAGTTACACGTTTCTCTTCATTGATCAGTTTGTTAGCACAGTTTTCTGGAAATATGCAATTAGATAATTCATAGCGCAATGAACATTACAGTGACAAAGGAAATATCCACAGATGAAAACTAGAAAGAAGCTTTCTTAGAAACTTCTTGGTGATGTGTGAATTCATCTCACAGAGTTACACTTATGTTTCGTGGAGCAGTCCATTAAAACTGTCTTTGAGGAATCTGAGAAGGGCTTCTTGGGATCTCATTGAGAACTACGCTGATAAAGGAAATTTCATCCGTTCAAAACGTGAAAGAAGCTTTCTGAGAAACTTTTTCTTTTCTGTGAGTTCATCTCACAGAGTTACAACCTCTGCCTCAAGAAGCAGTTTGCTAACACTATTTTCGTGGAATCTGCAAAGTGATATTTGGGAGCCTATTGGGGCCCATGGTGATAAAGGAATTATCCTCACATAATAACTAAAGAGAAGCTTTCTGAGAAACTGCATTGCCATGTGTGAATGCAACTCACAGAGTTACACGTTTCTCTTCAGTGATCAGTTTGTTAGCACAGTTTTCTGGAAATCTGCAATTAGATACTTCATAGCGCCATGAACATTACAGTGACAAAGGAAATATCCACAGATGAAACTAGAAAGAAGCTTTCTTAGAAACTTCTTGGTGATGTGTGAATTCATCTCAGAGAGTTACACTTATGTTTCGTGGAGCAGTCCATTAACACTGTCTTTGAGGAATCTGAGAAGGGCTTCTTTGGATCACATTGAGGGCTACGCTGATAAAGGAAATTTCATAAGTTCAAAACGTGAAATAAGCTTTCTGAGAAACTTCTTTCTGATCTGTGAGTTCATCTCACAGAGTTACAACCTCTGCTCAAGAAGCAGTTTGATAACCCTCTTTTCGTGGAATCTGCAAAGTGATATTTGGGAGCCTATTGGGGCCCATGGTGATAAAGGAAATATCCTCACATAATAACTAAAGAGAAGCTTTCTGAGAAACTGCATTGCCATGTGTGAATGCAACTCACAGAGATACACGTTTCTCTTCAGTGATCATTTTGTTAGCACAGGTTTCTGGAAATCTGCAATTAGATACTTCATAGCGCCATGAACATTACAGTGACAAAGGAAATATCCACAGAAGAAAACTAGAAAGAAGCTTTCTTAGAAACTTCTTGGTGATGTGTGAATTCATCTCACAGAGTTACACTTATGTTTCGTGGAGCAGTCCATTAACACTGTCTTTGGGGAAACTGAGAAGGGCTTCTTTGGATCACTTTGAGGCCTATGCTGATAAAGGAAATTTCATCCGTTCAAAACGTGAAAGAAGCTTTCTGAGAAACTTCTTTCTGATCTGTGTGTTCTTCTCACAGAGTTACAAACTCTGCCTCAAGAAGCAGTTTGCTAACACTCTCTTCGTGGAATCTGCAAAGTGATATTTGGGAGTCTATTGCGGCCCATGTTGATAAAGCAAATATCCTCAAATAATAACTAAAGAGAAGCTTTCTGAGAAACTGCATTGCCATGTGTGAATGCAACTCACAGAGTTACACGTTTCTCCTCATTGATCAGTTTGTTAGCACAGTTTTCTGGAAATCTGCAATTAGATACTTCATAGCGCAATGAACATTACAGTGACAAAGGAAATATCCACAGATGAAAACTAGAAAGAAGCTATCTTAGAAACTTCTTGGTGATGTGTGAATTCATCTCACAGAGTTACACTTATGTTTCGTGGAGCAGTCCATTAACACTGTCTTTGGGGAAACTCAGAAGGGCTTCTTTGGATCACAATGAGGCCTACGCTGATAAAGGAAATTTCATCCGTTCAAAACGTGAAAGAAGCTTTCTGAGAAACTTCTTTCTGATGTGTGAGTTCCTCTCACAGAGTTACAAACTCTGCCTCAAGAAGAAGTTTGCTAACACTCTCTTCGTGGAATCTGCAAAGTGATATTTGGGAGTCTATTGGGGCCCATGGTGATAAAGCAAATATCCTCATATAATAACTAAAGAGAAGCTTTCTGAGAAACTGCATTGCCATGTGTGAATGCAACTCACAGAGTTACACGTTTCTCTTCATTGATCAGTTTGTTAGCACAGTTTTCTGGAAATCTGCAATTAGATACTTCATAGCGCAATGAACATTACAGTGACAAAGGAAATATCCACAGATGAAAACTAGAAAGAAGCTTTCTTAGAAACTTCTTGGTGATGTGTGAATTCATCTCACAGAGTTACACTTATGTTTCTTGGAGCAGTCCATTAACACTGTCTTTGGGGAAACTGAGAAGGTCATCTTTGGATCACATTGAGGCCTACGCTGATAAAGGAAATTTCATCCGTTCAAAACGTGAAAGAAGCTTTCTGAGAAACTTCTTTCTGATCTGTGAGTTCATCTCACAGAGTTACAAACTCTGCCTCAAGAAGCAGTTTGCTAACACTCTCTTCGTGGAATCTGCAAAGTGATATTTGGGAGTCTATTGGGGCCCATGGTGATAAAGCAAATATCCTCACATAATAACTAAAGAGAAGCTTTCTGAGAAACTGCATTGCCATGTGTGAATGCAACTCACTGAGTTACACGTTTCTCTTCATTGATCAGTTTGTTAGCACAGTTTTCTGGAAATCTGCAATTAGATACTTCATAGCGCAATGAACATTACAGTGACAAAGGAAATAACCACAGATGAAAACTAGAACGAAGCTTTCTTAGAAACTTCTTGGTGATGTGTGAATTCATCTCACAGAGTTACACTTATGTTTCGTGGAGCAGTCCATTAACACTGTCTTTGGGGAAACTGAGAAGGGCTTCTTTGGATCACATTGAGGCCTACGCTGATAAAGGAAATTTCATCCGTTCAAAACGTGAAAGAAGCTTTCTGAAAAACTTCTTTCTGATCTGTGAGTTCTTCTCACAGAGGAACAAACTCTGCCTCAGGAAGAAGTTTGCTAACACTCTCTTCGTGGAATCTGCAAAGTGATATTTGGGAGTCTATTGGGGCCCATGGTGATAAAGCAAATATCCTCACATAATAACTAAAGAGAAGCTTTCTGAGAAACTGCATTGCCATGTGTGAATGCAACTCACAGAGTTACACGTTTCTCTTCATTGATCAGTTTGTTAGCACAGTTTTCTGGAAATCTGCAATTAGATACTTCATAGCGCAATGAACATTACAGTGACAAAGGAAATAACCACAGATGAAAACTAGAACGAAGCTTTCTTAGAAACTTCTTGGTGATGTGTGAATTCATCTCACAGAGTTACACTTATGTTTCGTGGAACAGTCCATTAACACTGTCTTTGGGTAAACTGAGAAGGGCTTCTTTGGATCACATTGAGGCCTACGCTGATAAAGGAAATTTCATCCGTTCAAAACGTGAAAGAAGCTTTCTGAGAAACTTCTTTCTGATCTGTGAGTTCTTCTCACAGAGGTACAAACTCTGCCTCAAGAAGAAGTTTGCTAACACTCTCTTCGTGGAATCTGCAAAGTGATATTTGGGAGTCTATTGGGGCCCATGGTGATAAAGCAAATATCCTCACATAATAACTAAAGAGAAGCTTTCTGAGAAACTGCATTGCCATGTGTGAATGCAACTCACAGAGTTACACGTTTCTCCTCATTGATCAGTTTGTTAGCACAGTTTTCTGGAAATCTGCAATTAGATACTTCATAGCGCAGTGAACATTACAGTGACAAAGGAAATATCCACAGATGAAAACTAGAAACAAGCTATCTTAGAAACTTCTTGGTGATGTGTGAATTCATCTCACAGAGTTACACTTATGTTTCGTGGAGCAGTCCATTAACACTGTCTTTGGGGAAACTCAGAAGGGCTTCTTTGGATCACATTGAGGCCTACGCTGATAAAGGAAATTTCATCCGTTCAAAACGTGAAAGAAGCTTTCTGAGAAACTTCTTTCTGATCTGTGAGTTCGTCTCACAGAGTTACAAACTCTGCCTCAAGAAGAAGTTTGCTAACACTCTCTTCGTGGAATCTGCAAAGTGATATTTGGGAGTCTTTTGGGGCCCATGGTGATAAAGCAAATATCCTCACATAATAACTAAAGAGAAGCTTTCTGAGAAACTGCATTGCCATGTGTGAATGCAACTCACAGAGTTACGCCAGTGTTTTTTGGAGCCGTTTCTTAGGACTGTTTCCATGGATTCTGAGAAGTGATATTTCAGATAGCTTTGAAGAATAGAAGGAGAAAATAATTATCCTCCAAGCGAAAGCAGAACCAAGCTTTCTGAGAAACTGCTTTGTGATATGTGAATTCATTTCACAGTGTTCTATCAACCTTTCTCGGTGGAGTTTCCTAGCACTCATATAGAGGAATCTCAGATGTGATGTCTTGGATATCGTTGAATCGCATGCTGAATAAGGAACTATCCTCAGAGAAACCTGCAGAGAAGCCTTCTCAGAAACTACTATGTTGTGGGTGAATTCAGCCCACAGATGTCCATCATTGTTTCCACTGAGAAACTTGCTAGCAGAGTTTTCGCAGAATCTGCAATAGGACACAAGGTGGCGCACCAAGACCACAAATAACGTCGTCTTACTAAAGAAAGAAGCTTTCTGAGAAACCGCTTTGTGATGTGTGAATTCAACTCACTAAGTGGCAGCTGTATTTCGTGGGGCCGTGGCCTAGCCCTATTTGTGTGGAATCTGAGAACAGATATTCCCGATCCCTTTGAAAACAATGGGGCCAATGGAAACATCTTCCAATAAAAATGAGAAAGAAGCTTTCTGAGAAACTTCTTTCTGATCTGTGAGTTCATCTCACAGAGTTACAACCTCTGCCTCAAGAAGCAGTTTGCTAACACTCTTTTCGTGGAATCTGCAAAGTGATATTTGGGAGCCTGTTGGGGCCCATGGTGATAAAGGAAATATCCTCCCATAATAACTAAAGAGAAGCTTTCTGAGAAACTGCATTGCCATGTGTGAATGCAACTCACAGAGTTACACGTTTCTCTTCTGTGATCAGTTTGTTAGCACAGTTTTCTGGAAATCTGCATTTACATACTTCATAGCGCCATGAACATTACAGTGACAAAGGAAATATCCACAGATGAAAACTAGAAAGAAGCTTTCTTAGAAACTTCTTGGTGATATGTGAATTCATCTCACAGAGTTACACTTATGTTTCGTGGAGCAGTCCATTAAAACTGTCTTTGAGGAATCTGAGAAGTTCTTCTATGGATCACATTGAGGGCTACGCTGATAAAGGAAATTTCCTAAGTTCAAAGCGTGAAAGAAGCTTTCTGAGAAACTTCTTTCTGATCTGTGAGTTCATCTCACAGAGTTACAACCTCTGCCTCAAGAAGCAGTTTGCTAACACTCTTTTCGTGGAATCTGCAAAGTGATATTTGGGAGTCTATTGGGGCCCATGGTGATAAAGGAAATATCCTCACATAATAACTAAAGAGAAGCTTTCCGAGAAACTGCATTGCCATGTGTGAATGCAACTCACAGAGTTACACGTTTCTCTTCAGTGATCAGTTTGTTAGCACAGTTTTCTGGAAATCTGCAATTAGATACTTCGTAGCGCCCTGAACATTACAGTGACAAAGGAAATATCCACAGATGAAAACTAGAAAGAACCTTTCTTAGAAACTTCTTGGTGATGTGTGAATTCATCTCACAGAGTTACACTTATGTTTCATGGAGCAGTCCATTAACACTGTCTTTGAGGAATCTGAGAAGGGCTTCTTTGGATCACATTGAGGCCTACGCTGATAAAGGAAATTTCATCCGTTCAAAACGTGAAAGAAGCTTTCTGAGAAACTTTTTCTGATCTGTGAGTTCATCTCACAGAGTTACAACCTCTGCCTCAAGAAGCAGTTTGCTAACACTCTTTTCGTGGAATCTGCAAAGTGATATTTGGGAGCCTATTGGGGCCCATGGTGATAAAGGAATTATCCTCACATAATAACTAAAGAGAAGCTTTCTGAGAAATTGCATTGCCATGTGTGAATGCAATTCACAGAGTTACACGTTTCTCTTCAGTGATCAGTTTGTTAGCACAGTTTTCTGGAAATCTGCAATTAGATACTTCATAGCTCAATGAATATTACAGTGACAAAGGAAATATCCATAGATGAAAACTAGAAAGAAGCTTTCTTAGAAACTTCTTGGTGATGTGTGAATTCATCTCACAGAGTTACACTTATGTTTCGTGGAGCAGTCCATTAACACTGTCTTTGAGGAATCTGAGAAGGGCTTCTTTGGATCACATTGAGGGCTACGCTGATAAAGGAAATTTCATAAGTTCAAAACGTGAAAGAAAATTTCTGAGAAACTTCTTTCTGATCTGTGAGTTCATCTCACAGTGTTACAACCTCTGCCTCAAGAAGCAGTTTGATAACACTCTTTTCGTGGAATCTGCAAAGTGATATTTTCGAGCCTATATGGGCTCACGGTGATAAAGGAAATATCCTCACATAATAACTAAAGAGAAGCTTTCTGAGAAACTGCATTGCCATGTGTGAATGCAACTCACAGAGTTACACGTTTCTCTTCAGTGATCAGTTTGTTAGCACAGTTTTCTGGAAATCTGCAATTAGATATTTCATAGCGCCATGAACATTACAGTGACAAAGGAAATATCCACAGATGAAAACTAGAAAGAAGCTTTCTTAGAAACTTCTTGGTGATGTGTGAATTCATCTCACAGAGTTACACTTATGTTTCGTGGAGCAGTCCATTAAAACTGTCTTTGAGGAATCTGAGAAGGGCTTCTTTGGATCACATTGAGGGCTACGCTGATAAAGGAAATTTCATAAGTTCAAAACGTGAAATAAGCTTTCTGAGAAACTTCTTTCTGATCTGTGAGTTCATCCCACAGAATTACAACCTCTGCCTCAAGAAGCAGTTTGCTAACACTCTTTTCGTGGAATCTGCAAAGTGATATTTGGGAGCCTATAGGGGCCCACGGTGATAAAGGAAATATCCTCACATAATAACTAAAGAGAAGCTTTCTGAGAAACTGCATTGCCATGTGTGAATGCAACTCACAGAGTTACACGTTTCTCTTCAGTGATCAGTTTGTTAGCACAGTTTTCTGGAAATCTGCAATTAGATACTTCATAGCGCCATGAACATTACAGTGACAAAGGAAATATCCACATATGAAAACTAGAAAGAAGCTTTCTTAGAAACTTCTTGGTGATGTGTGAATTCATCTCACAGTTTTACACTTATGTTTCGTGGAGCAGTCCATTAACACTGTCTTTGAGGAATCTGAGAAGGGCTTCTTTGGATCACATTGAGGCCTATGCTGATAAAGGAAATTTCATAAGTTCCAAACGTGAAAGAAGCTTTCTGAGAAACTTCTTTCTGATCTGTGAGTTCATCTCACAGAGTTACAAACTCTGCCTCAAGAAGCAGTTTGCTAACACTCTCTTCGTGGAATCTGCAAAGTGATATTTGGGAGTCTATTGGGGCCCACGGTGATAAAGCAAATATCCTCACATAATAACTAAAGAGAAGCTTTCTGAGAAACTGCATTGCCATGTGTGAATGCAACTCACAGAGTTACACGTTTCTCTTCATTGATCAGTTTGTTAGCACAGTTTTCTGGAAATCTGCAATTAGATACTTCATAGCGCAATGAACATTACAGTGACAAAGGAAATAACCACAGATGAAAACTAGAACGAAGCTTTCTTAGAAACTTCTTGGTGATGTGTGAATTCATCTCACAGAGTTACACTTATGTTTCGTGGAGCAGTCCATTAACGCTGTCTTTGGGGAAACTGAGAAGGGCTTCTTTGGATCACATTGAGGCCTACGCTGATAAAGGAAATTTCATCCGTTCAAAACGTGAAAGAAGCTTTCTGAGAAACTTCTTTCTGATCTGTGAGTTCTTCTCACAGAGGAACAAACTCTGCCTCAGGAAGAAGTTTGCTAACACTCTCTTCGTGGAATCTGCAAAGTGATATTTGGGAGTCTATTGGGGCCCATGGTGATAAAGCAAATATCCTCACATAATAACTAAAGAGAAGCTTTCTGAGAAACTGCATTGCCATGTGTGAATGCAACTCACAGAGTTACACGTTTCTCTTCATTGATCAGTTTGTTAGCACAGTTTTCTGGAAATCTGCAATTAGATACTTCATAGCGCAATGAACATTACAGTGACAAAGGAAATAACCACAGATGAAAACTAGAACGAAGCTTTCTTAGAAACTTCTTGGTGATGTGTGAATTCATCTCACAGAGTTACACTTATGTTTCGTGGAACAGTCCATTAACACTGTCTTTGGGGAAACTGAGAAGGGCTTCTTTGGATCACATTGAGGCCTACGCTGATAAAGGAAATTTCATCCGTTCAAAACGTGAAAGAAGCTTTCTGAGAAACTTCTTTCTGATCTGTGAGTTCTTCTCACAGAGGTACAAACTCTGCCTCAAGAAGAAGTTTGCTAACACTCTCTTCGTGGAATCTGCAAAGTGATATTTGGGAGTCTATTGGGGCCCATGGTGATAAAGCAAATATCCTCACATAATAACTAAAGAGAAGCTTTCTGAGAAACTGCATTGCCATGTGTGAATGCAACTCACAGAGTTACACGTTTCTCCTCATTGATCAGTTTGTTAGCACAGTTTTCTGGAAATCTGCAATTAGATACTTCATAGCGCAATGAACATTACAGTGACAAAGGAAATATCCACAGATGAAAACTAGAAAGAAGCTATCTTAGAAACTTCTTGGTGATGTGTGAATTCATCTCACAGAGTTACACTTATGTTGCGTGGAGCAGTCCATTAACACTGTCTTTGGGGAAACTCAGAAGGGCTTCTTTGGATCACATTGAGGCCTACGCTGATAAAGGAAATTTCATCCGTTCAAAACGTGAAAGAAGCTTTCTGAGAAACTTCTTTCTGATCTGTGAGTTCATCTCACAGAGTTACAAACTCTGCCTCAAGAAGAAGTTTGCTAACACTCTCTTCGTGGAATCTGCAAAGTGATATTTGGGAGTCTTTTGGGGCCCATGGTGATAAAGCAAATATCCTCACATAATAACTAAAGAGAAGCTTTCTGAGAAACTGCATTGCCATGTGTGAATGCAACTCACAGAGTTACGCCAGTGTTTTTTGGAGCCGTTTCTTAGGACTGTTTCCATGGATTCTGAGAAGTGATATTTCAGATAGCTTTGAAGAATAGAAGGAGAAAATAATTATCCTCCAAGCGAAAGCAGAACCAAGCTTTCTGAGAAACTGCTTTGTGATATGTGAATTCATTTCACAGTGTTCTATCACCCTTTCTCGGTGGAGTTTCCTAGCACTCATATAGAGGAATCTCAGATGTGATGTCTTGGATATCGTTGAATCGCATGCTGAATAAGGAACTATCCTCAGAGAAACCTGCAGAGAAGCCTTCTCAGAAACTACTATGTTGTGGGTGAATTCAGCCCACAGATGTCCATCATTGTTTCCACTGAGAAACTTGCTAGCAGAGTTTTCGCAGAATCTGCAATAGGACACAAGGTGGCGCTCCAAGACCACAAATAACGTCGTCTTACTAAAGAAAGAAGCTTTCTGAGAAACCGCTTTGTGATGTGTGAATTCAACTCACTAAGTGGCAGCTGTATTTCGTGGGGCCGTGGCCTAGCCCTATTTGTGTGGAATCTGAGAACAGATATTCCCGATCCCTTTGAAAACAATGGGGCCAATGGAAACATCTTCCAATAAAAATGAGAAAGAAGCTTTCTGAGAAACTTCTTTCTGATCTGTGAGTTCATCTCACAGAGTTACAACCTCTGCCTCAAGAAGCAGTTTGCTAACACTCTTTTCGTGGAATCTGCAAAGTGATATTTGGGAGCCTGTTGGGGCCCATGGTGATAAAGGAAATATCCTCCCATAATAACTAAAGAGAAGCTTTCTGAGAAACTGCATTGCCATGTGTGAATGCAACTCACAGAGTTACACGTTTCTCTTCTGTGATCAGTTTGTTAGCACAGTTTTCTGGAAATCTGCAATTAGATACTTCATACCGCCATGAACATTACAGTGACAAAGGAAATATCCACAGATGAAAACTAGAAAGAAGCTTTCTTAGAAACTTCTTGGTGATATGTGAATTCATCTCACAGAGTTACACTTATGTTTCGTGGAGCAGTCCATTAAAACTGTCTTTGAGGAATCTGAGAAGTTCTTCTATGGATCACATTGAGGGCTACGCTGATAAAGGAAATTTCCTAAGTTCAAAGCGTGAAAGAAGCTTTCTGAGAAACTTCTTTCTGATCTGTGAGTTCATCTCACAGAGTTACAACCTCTGCCTCAAGAAGCAGTTTGCTAACACTCTTTTCGTGGAATCTGCAAAGTGATATTTGGGAGTCTATTGGGGCCCATGGTGATAAAGGAAATATCCTCACATAATAACTAAAGAGAAGCTTTCCGAGAAACTGCATTGCCATGTGTGAATGCAACTCACAGAGTTACACGTTTCTCTTCAGTGATCAGTTTGTTAGCACAGTTTTCTGGAAATCTGCAATTAGATACTTCGTAGCGCCCTGAACATTACAGTGACAAAGGAAATATCCACAGATGAAAACTAGAAAGAACCTTTCTTAGAAACTTCTTGGTGATGTGTGAATTCATCTCACAGAGTTACACTTATGTTTCTGGAGCAGTCCATTAACACTGTCTTTGGGGAAACTGAGAAGGGCTTCTTTGGATAACTTTGAGGCCTACGCTGATAAAGGAAATTTCATAAGTTCAAAACGTGAAAGAAGCTTTCTGAGAAACTTCTTTCTGATCTGTGAGTTCATCTCACAGAGTTACAACCTCTGCCTCAAGAAGCAGTTTGCCTACACTCTTTTCGTGGAATCTGCAAAGTGATATTTGGGAGCCTATTGGGGCCCATGGTGATAAAGGAATTATCCTCACATAATAACTAAAGAGAAGCTTTCTGAAAAACTGCATTGCCATGTGTGAATGCAACTCACAGAGTTACACGTTTCTCTTCAGTGATCAGTTTGTTAGCACAGTTTTCTGGAAATCTGCAATTAGATACTTCATAGCGCCATGAACATTACAGTGACAAAGGAAATATCCACAGATGAAAACTAGAAAGAATCTTTCTTAGAAACTTCTTGGTGATGTGTGAATACATCTCACAGAGTTACACTTATGTTTCTTGGAGCAGTCCATTAACACTGTCTTTGGGGAAACTGTGAAGGGCTTCTTTGGATCACTTTGAGGCCTACGCTGATAAAGGAAATTTCATCCGTTCAAAACGTGAAAGAAGCTTTCTGAGAAACTTCTTTCTGATCTGTGAGTTCATCTCACAGAGTTACAACCTCTGCCTCAAGAAGCAGTTTGCTAACACTCTTTTCGTGGAATCTGCAAAGTGATATTTGGGAGCCTATTGGGGCCCAGGGTGATAAAGGAATTATCCTCATATAATAACTAAAGAGAAGCTTTCTGAGAAACTGCATTGCCATGTGTGAATGCAATTCACAGAGTTACACGTTTCTCTTCAGTGATCAGTTTGTTAGCACAGTTTTCTGGAAATCTGCAATTAGATAATTCATAGCGCCATGAACATTACAGTGACAAAGGAAATATCCACAGATGAAAACTAGAAAGAAGCTTTCTTAGAAACTTCTTGGTGATGTGTGAATTCATCTCACATAGTTACACTTATGTTCGGTGGAGCAGTCCAGTAACACTGTCTTTGAGGAATCTGAGAAGGGCTTCTTTGGATCACATTGAGGCCTACGCTGATAAAGGAAATTTCATCCGTTCAAAACGTGAATGAAGCTTTCTGAGAAACTTTTTTCGGATCTGTGAGTTCATCTCACAGAGTTACAACCTCTGTTTCAAGAAGCAGTTCGCTAACACTCTTTTCGTGGAATCTGCAAAGTGATATTTGGGAGCCTATTGGGGCCCATGGTGATAAAGGAATTATCCTCACATAATAACTAAAGAGAAGCTTTCGGAGAAACTGCATTGCCATGTGTGAATGCAACTCACAGAGTTACACGTTTCTCTTCAGTGATCAGTTTGTTAGCACAGTTTTCTGGAAATCTGCAATTAGATACTTCATAGCGCCATGAACATTACAGTGACAAAGGAAATATCCACAGATGAAAACTAGAAAGAAGCTTTCTTAGAAACTTCTTGGTGATGTGTGAATTCATCTCACAGAGTTTCACTTATGTTTCGTGGAGCAGTCCATTAACACTGTCTTTGGGGAAACTGAGAAGGGCTTCTTTGGATCACTTTGAGGCCTACGCTGATAAAGGAAATTTCATCCGTTCAAAACGTGAAAGAAGCTTTCTGAGAAACTTCTTTCTGATCTGTGAGTTCATCTCACAGAGTTACAACCTCTGCCTCAAGAAGCAGTTTGCTAACACTCTTTTCGTGGAATTTGCAAAGTGATATTTGGGAGCCTATTGGGGCCCATGGTGATAAAGGAATTATCCTCACATAATAACTAAAGAGAAGCTTTCTGTAAAACTGCATTGCCATGTATGAATGCAACTCACGGAGTTACACGTTTCTCTTCAGTGATCAGTTTGTTAGCACAGTTTTCTGGAAATCTGCAATTAGATATTTCATAGCGCCATGAACATTACAGTGACAAAGGAAATATCCACAGATGAAAACTAGAAAGAAGCTTTCTTAGAAACTTCGTGGTGATGTGTGAATTCATCTCACAGAGTTACACTTATGTTTCTTGGAGCAGTCCATTAACACTGTCTTTGGGGAAACTGAGAAGGGCTTCTTTGGATTACTTTGAGGCCTACGCTGATAAAGGAAATTTCATCCGTTCAAAACGTGAAAGAGCTTTCTGAGAAACTTCTTTCTGATCTGTGAGTTCATCTCACAGAGTTACAACCTCTGCCTCAAGAAGCAGTTTGCTAACACTCTTTTCGTGGAATCTGCAAAGTGATATTTGGGAGCCTATTGGGGCCCATGGTGAGAAAGGAATTATCCTCACATAATAACTAAAGAGAAGCTTTCTGAGAAACTGTATTGCCATGTGTGAATGCAACTCACAGAGTTACACGTTTCTCTTCAGTGATCAGTTTGTTAGCACAGTTTTCTGGAAATCTGCAATTAGATACTTCATAGCGCCATGAATATTACAGTAGCGCCATGAATATTACAGTGACAAAGGAAATATCCACAGATAAAAACTAGAAAGCTTTCTTAGAAACTTCTTGGTGATGTGTGAATTCATCTCACAGAGTTACACTTATGTTTCGTGGAGCAGTCCATTAACACTGTCTTTGAGGAATCTGAGAAGGGCTTCTTTGGATCACATTGAGGCCTACGCTGATAAAGGAAATTTCATCCGTTCAAAACGTGAAAGAAGCTTTCTGAGAAACTTCTTTCTGATCTGTGAGTTCGTCTCACAGAGTTACAACCTCTGCCTCAAGAAAAAGTTTGCTAACACTCTTTTCGTGGAATCTGCAAAGTGATATTTGGGAGCCTATTGGGGCCCATGGTGAAAAAGGAAATATCCACACATAATAACTAAAGAGAAGTTTTCTGAGAAACTGCATTGCCATGTGTGAATGCATCTCACAGAGTTACACTTATCTTCTCAGGGATCAGTTTGTCAACACAGTTTTCTGGAAATCTGCAATTAGATACTTCATAGCGCATTGAACCTTACGGTGACAAAGGAAATATCCACAGATGAAAACTAGAAAGAAGCTTTCTTAGAAACTTCTTGGTGGTGTGTGAATTCATCTCACAGTGTTACACTTATGTTTCGTGGAGCAGTCCATTAACATTGTCGTTGAGGAATCTGAGAACGGCTTCTTTGGATCGCATTGAGGCCTACGCTGGTAAAGGAAATTTCATCCGTTCAAAACTTGAAGGAAGCTTTGTGATAAACTTCTTTCTGATCTGTGAGTTCATCTCACAGACTTATAATTTAGACTTCAGGAAGCAGTTTGCTAACACTCTTTTCTTGGAATCTGTAAAGTGATATTTGGGATGCCATAGGGGACCATGGTGAAAAAGTAAATATCCTCACATAATAACTAGAGAGAAGCTTTCTGAGAAATTCCTTTCTGATGTTTGGCTTCATCACACAGAGTTCCACGCTTCCCTTCTTGGAACAGTTTCCTAACACTGTTGTCGTGGATTCTGCAAAGGTATATTTGGGAGCTCATTGAGGGCTATGGTGAAAAAGGAAATATCCTCACATAATAACTAAAGAGAAGCTTTCTGAGAAACTGCATTGCCATGTGTGAATGCAACTCAGGAGTTTCACGTTTCTCCTCAGTGATCAGTTTGTTAACACAGTTTTCTGGAAATCTGCAATTAGATACTTCATAGCGCAATGAACCTTACGGTGACAAAGGAATTATCCACAGATGAAAACTAGAAAGAAGCTTTCCTAGAAACTTCTTGGTGATGTGTGAATTCATCTCACAGAGTTACACTGATGTTTCGTGGAGCAGTCCATTAACACTGTCTTTGAGGAATCTGAGAACGGCTTCTTTGGATCGCATTGAGACCTCCGCTGATAATGGAAATTTCTTCCGTTCAAAACCTGAAAGAAGCTTTCTGAGAAACGTCTTTCTGATCTGTGAGTTCATCTCACAGACTTATAACTTAGAATTCAGGAAGCAGTTTGCTAACACTCTTTTCGTGGAATCTGTAAAGTGATATTTGGGAGCCCATAGGGACCCATGGTGTAAAAGGAAATATCCTCACATAATAACTAGAGAGAAGCTTTCTGAGAGATTGCTTTCTGATGTGTGACTTCATCACACAGAGTTCCACCCTTCTCTTCTTGGAACAGTTTGCTAACACTGTTGTCGTGGATGCTGCAGAGGTATATTTGGGAGCTCATTCCGGGCTATGGTGAAAAAGGAAATATCCTCACATAATAACTAAAGAGAAGCTCTCTGAGAAACTGCATTGCCATGTGTGAATGCAACTCACAGAGTTACACGTTTCTCTTCAGTGATCAGTTTTTTAACACAGTTTTCCGGAAATCTGCAATTAGATACCTCTTAGCGCAATGAACCTTACTGTGACAAAGGAAATATCCACAGATGAAAGCTGGAAAGAAGCTCTCTTTGAAACTTCTTGGTTATGTGTGAATTCATCTTCCAGAGTTACACTTATGTTTCGTGGAGCAGAACATTAACACTGTCTTTGAGGAACCTGAGAAGGGCTTCCTTGGATCGCATTAAGGCCTACGCTGATAAAGGAAATTTCCTCCGTTCAAAACGTGAAAGAAGCTTTCTGAGAAAGTTCTTTCTGATCTGTGAGTTCATCTCACAGACTTATAACTTAGACTTCAGGAAGCAGTTTGCTCACACTCTTTTCGGGGAATCTGCAAATTGAGATTTGGGAGTCCATTGGGTCCCGTGGAGAAAAAGGATATATCCTCAGATAATAACTACAGAGAAGTTTACTGAGAGATTGCTTTGTGATGTGTGACTTCATCATACAGATTTCCACCCTTCCCTTCTTGGAACAGTTTGCTAACTCTGTTGCTTTGGGTTCTGCAAAGTGATATTTGGTAGCTCATTGAGGGCTATTTTGATAAAGGAAATATACTCAGATCAAAACTGGAAAGAAGCCTACTGAGAAACTGCATTGCGATGTGTGAATGCAACTCACAGAACTTACACGTTTCTCTTCAGTGTTCAGTTTGCTGACACAGTTTTCTCGAAATTTGCAATGGGATACTTCTGAACGCAATGAAGCTTATGGTGACAAAGGACATATCCTCAGATGAAAATAGAAAGAAGTTTTCTTAGAAACTTCTTGGTGATGTGTGAATTCATCTCACAGAATTACGCTTTTGTTTCATGCAACAGTCCATTATCTCTGTTATTTAGAAACCTGAGAAGGACTTCTTTGGATCGCATAGAGGCCTACACTGATAAACGAAATATCATCAGTTCAAAACGTGAAAGAAGCGTTCTCAGAAACTTCTTTATGATCTGTGAATTCCTCTCACAGAGTTACACCTTTGTTCTCAGGAAGCAGTTTGCTAACACTCTTTTCGTGGAATTTGCAACGTGAGATTTGGGAGCACAAAGCGGCACATGGTGACAAGGAAATATCCTCAGTTAATAACTACAGAGAACCTTTCTGAGAGATTGCTTTGTGACGTGTGACTTCAACACACAGAGTTCCTCCCTTCCCTTCTTGGAACAGTTTGCTATCTCTGTTATCTTGTGTTCTGCAAAGTGATATTTGGGAGCTCATTGAGGGCTATGGTGAAAAAAGAATTATCCTCAGATGCAAACTGGAAAGAAGTCTTCTGAGAAACTGCATTGCGATGTGTGAATGCAATTCACAGAGTTACACGTTTCTCTCCAGTGTTCAGTTTGCTAACATAGTTTTCTGGAAATCTGCAATGGGTTACTTCTGAACGCAATGAAGCTTACAGTGACAAAGGAATTAACCTTAGATGAAAACTAGAAAGAAGCTTTCTGAGAAACTTCTTTGTGATCTATGAATTCATCTCACCGAGTTACAGCTCAGTTCTCAGGAAGCAGTTTAATAACACTCTTTTCGTGGAATCTACAAAGTGAGATTTGGGAGCCCATAGAGGCCCATGGTGAAAAGGAAATATCCTCAGATAATAACTAGAGAGAAGTTTACTGAGAGATTGCTTTCTGATGTGTGACTTCAACACACAGAGTTCCACCCTTCCATTCTTGAAACAGTTTGCTCACTCTGTTATCTTGTGTTCTGCAAAGTGATATTTGGGAGATCAATGAGGGCTATGGTGAAAAAGGAAATATCCTCAGATGAAAACTGGAAAGAAGCCGTCTGAGAAACTGCCTTGCGATGTTTGAATGCAATTCACAGAGTTACACCTTTCTCTTCAGTGTTCAGTTTGGTGACATAGTTTGCTGGAAATCTGCGATGGGATTCTTCTGAACCCAATGAAGCTTACTGTGGCAAAGGAAACATCCTCAGATGAAAACTAGAAAGAAGCTTTCTTAGAAACTTCTTGGAGATGTGTGAATTCATCTCACGGGGTTACACTAATGTTTCCTGCAACAGTCCATTATCACTGTTTTAGAGGAACCTGAGAAGGAATACTTTGGATCGCATCGAGGCCTACGCTGAAAAATAAAATATCGTCAGTTCAAAACGTGAAATAAGTTTTCTGAGAACCTTCTTAGTGATCTGTGAATTCCTCTCACAAAGTTACAGCTTAGTTCTCAGGAAGCAGTTTGCTAATACTCCTTTCGTCTAATTTGCAAAGTGAGATTTGGGAGCCCTTAGGGGCCCCTGGTGAATAAAGATGATCATCAGATAATAACCAGAGAGAAGCTTTCTGAGAGATTGCTTTCTGATGTGTGACTTCATCACACAGAGTTCCACTCTTCCCTTCTTGGGACAGTTTGCTATCTCTGTTATATTGTGTTCTGCAAACTGATATTTGGGTCCTTTTGAGGGCTATGGTGAAAAAGGAAATATCCTCAGATGAAAACTGGAAAGAAGCCTTCTGAGAAACTGCATTGCGTTGTGTGAATGCAACTCACAGAGTTACACGTTTCTCTTCACTGTTCAGTTTGCGAACACAGTTTTCTAGAAATCTTCAATGGGACACTACTGAACGCAATGAACTTAAGGGTGAAAAAGGAAATATCCTCAGATGAAAACTAGAAAGAAGCTTTCCTAGAAACTTCTTTGTGATGTGTGAATTCATCTCACAGAGTTACACTTATGTTTGCTGCCACAGTCCATTATCACTCTTTTAGAGTAACCAGAGAAGCAATTGTTTGGATCGCATTGTGCCCTACGCTGATAAAGGAAATATCATCAGTTCAAAACGTGAAAGAAGCTTTCTGAGAAACTTCTTTGTGAAATGTGAATTCCTCTCACAGAGTTACAGCTTAGTTCTCAGGAAGCAGTTTGCTAACCCTCTTTTCGTGGAATCTGCAAAGTGAGATTTGGGAGCCCATAGGGGCCCATGGTGAAAAAGGAAATATCCTCAGATAATAACTAGAGAGAAGCTTTCTGAGAGATTGCTTTCCAATGTGTGACTTAGTCACATAGAGTTCCACACTTCCCTTCTTGGAACAGTTTGCCAACTCTGTTATCTTGTGTTCTGCCAAGTGATATTTTGGAGCTCATTGAGGGCTATGGTGAAAAAGGAAATATCCTCAGATGAAAACTGGAATGAAGCCTTCTGAAAAACTGCATTGCGATGTGTGAATGCAACTCACAGAGTTACACCTTTCTCTTCAGTGTTCAGGGTGCTAACACAGTTTTCTGGAAATCTGATATGGGATACTTCTGAACGCAATGAAGCTTACGGTGACAGAGGAAATATCCTCAGATGAAAACTAGAAAGACGCCTTCCTAGAAATTTCTTGGTGATGTGAGAATTCATCTCACAGAGTTACAGTTATGTTTCCTGCAACAGTCCATTATCACTGCTTTTGAGGAACCAGAGAGGGTTTGTTTGGATCGCATTGAGGCCTACGCTGATAAAGGAGATATCATCAGTTCAAAACGTGAAAGAAGCTTTCTGAGAAACTTCTTTGTGATCTGTGAATTCCTCTCACCGTGCTACAGCATAGTTCTCAGGAAGCAGTTTGCTAACACTCTTTTCGTGGAAACTGCAAAGTGAGATTTGGGAGCCCATAGGGGCCCATGGTGAAAAAGGAAATATCCTCAGATAATAACTACAGAGAAGCTTTCCAAGAGATTGCTTTCTTGTGTGACTTCATCACAGAGAGTTCCACCCTTCCCTTCTTGGACCAGTTTGCTAACTCTGTTATCTTGTGTTCCGCAAACGGATATTTGGAAGCTCATTGAGGGCTATGGTGATAAGGAAACATCCTCAGATGAAAAATTGAAAGAAGCCTTCTGAGAAACTACATTACGTTGTGTGAATGCAACTCACAGAGTTACACGTTTCTCTTCAGTGTTCAGTTTGCTGACACAGTGTTCTGGAAATTTGCAATGGGATAATTCTGAACGCAATGAAGCTTACGGTGACAAAGGAAATATCCTCAGATGAAAACTAGCAAGAAGTTTTCTTAGAAATTTATTGGTGATGTGTGAATTCATCTCACAGAGTTACACTTATGTTTCCTGCAACAGTCTGTTATCAATGTTTTTGAGGAATCTGAGAAGGACTTCTTTGGATCGTATTGAGGCCTACGCTGATAAAGGAAATATCATCAATTCAAAACGTGAAAGAAGCTTTCTGAGAATTTTATTTGTGATCTGTGAATTCCTCTCACAGAGTTACAGCTTAGTTCTCAGGAAGCAGTTTGCTAACACTCTTTTCGTGGAATCTGCAAAGTAAGATTTGGGAGCCCATAGGTGTCCATGGTGAAAAACGAAATATCCTCAGATAATAACTAGAGAGAAACTTTGTGAGAGATTGCTTTCTGATGAGTGAATTCATCACACAGAGTTCCACCCTTCCCTTCTTGGAACAGTTTGCTAACTCTGTTATCTTGTGTTCTGCAAACGGATATTTGGGAGCTCATTGAGGGCTATGGTGATAAGGAAACATCCTCAGATGAAAAATTGAAAGAAGCCTTCTGAGAAACTGCATTGCGATGAGTGAATGCAACTCACAGAGTTACACCTTTCTCTTCACTGTGCTAACACAGATTTCTGGAAATCTGGAATGGGATACATCTGAACGCAATGAAGCTTACGGTGACAAAGGAAATATCCTCAGATGAAAACTGGAAAGTAGCTTTCCTAGAAACGTAATGGTGATGTGTGAATTCATCTCACAGAGTTACACTTATGTTTCCTGCAACAGTCCGCTATCAATGTTTTTGAGGAACCTGAGAAGGAATAATTTGGATCGCATTGATGCTGACACTGAAAAATAAAAAATCGTCAATTCAAAACGTGAAAGAAGTTTTCTGAGAAACTTCTTTGTGATCTGTGAATTCCTCTCACAGAGTTACAGTTTAGTTCTCAGGAAGCAGTTTGCCAACACTCTTTTCGTGGAATCTGCAAAGTGAGATTTGGGAGCCCATAGGGGCCCATGGTGAAAAAGGAAATATCCTCAGTTGAAAACTAGAGAGAAGCTTTCCTAGAAATTTCTTGGTGATCTGTGAATTCATCTCACAGCGTTACAGTTTTATTTCAGGCAACAGTCCGTTGTCAATGTTTTTGAGGAAGCTGAGAAGAATCTCTTTGGATCGTATTGAGGCCTACGCTGATAAAGGAAATATCATTAGTTCAAAACGTGAAAGAAGGTCTGAGAAACTTCTTTGTGATCTGTGAATTCCTCTCACAGAGTTACATCTTAGTTCTCAGGAAGCAGTTTGCTAACACTCTTCGTGGAATCTGCAAAGTGAGATTTGGGAGCCCATAGGGGCTCATGCTGAAAAAGGAAATATCCTCAGATAATAATAAGAGAGAAGCTTTCTGAGAGATTGCTTTCTGATGTGTAACTAAGATACATCTTAGTTCTAAGGAAGCAGTTTGCTAGCACTCTTTTCACGGAATCTGCAAAGTAGATTTGGGAGACCATAGTGGCCCATTATGAAAATGGACATATCGTCAGATAATAACTAGAGAGAAGCATTCTGAGAGATTGCTTTCTGATGTGTGACTTCATCACACAGATTTCCACCCTTCCCTTCTTGGAACACTTTGCTAACTCTGTTATCTTGTGTTCTGCAAACAGATATTTGGGAGCTTATTGAGTGCTATGGTGAAAATGGAAATATACACAGATGGAAACAGGAAAGAAACCTTCTGAGAAACTGCATTGTGATGTGTGAATGCAACTCACAGAGTTACACTTTTCTCTTCAGTGTTCAGTGTGCTGACACAGTTTTCTGGAAATCTGCAATGGGATACTTCTGAACGCAATGAAGCTTATGGAGACAATGGAAATACCCTCAGATGAAAACTACAAAGAAGCTTTCCTAAAAACTTCTTGGTGATGTGTGAATTCATCTCACAGAGTTACCCTTAGGTTTCCTGCAACAGTCCATTATCACTCTTTTGAGGAACCTGAGAATTGCTTCTTTGGATCACATTGAGGCCTACGCTCATAAAGGAAATATCAGTTCAAAACGTGAAAGAAGCTTTCTGATAAACTTCTTTGTGATCTGTGAATTTCTCTGACAGAGTTACAGCTTAGTTCTCAGGAAGCACTTTGCTAACACTCTTTTCGTGGAATCGGCAAACTGAGATTTGGAAGCCCTTCGGGGCCCATGGTGAAAAAGGAAACATCCTCAGATAATAAGAGAGAGAAGCTTTCTGAGAGATTGCTTTCTGATGTGTGACTTCATCACACAGAGTTCCACCCTTCCGTTCTTGGAACTGTTTGCTAATTCTCTTATCTTGTGTTCTGCAAAGTGATATTTGGGAGCTCATTGTGGGCTATGGTGAAAAAGGAAATATATTCAGATTAAAACTGGAAAGAAGCCTTCTGGAAACTGCCTTTCTATGTGGGAATGCAACTCATAGAGTTACCCGTTTCTCTTCCGTGTTCAGTGTGCTAACACAGTTTTCTCGAAATCTGCAATGGGATACTTCTGAATGCAATGAAGCTTACGGTGACAAAGGAAATATACTCAGATGAAAACTAGAAAGAAGATTATTGGAAACTTCTTGGTGATTCGTGAATTCACCTCGCAGCGTTACACTTATGCTTCAGGCAACAGTCCATTTTCACTGTTTTTGAGGAAGCTGAGAGGACTTCTTTGGAAAGTATTGAGGCCTACGCTGATAAAGGAAATATCGTCATTTCAAAACGTGAAAGAAGCTTTCTGAGAAACTTCTTTGTGATCTGTGAATTCCTCTCACAGAGTTACAGCTTAGTTCTCAGGAAGCAGGGTGCTAAAATTCTTTTCGTGGAATCTGCAAAGTGAGATTTGGGAGCCCATAGGGGCCCATGGTGAAAAAGGAAATATCCTCAGATAACAACTAGAGAGAAGCTTTCTGAGAGATTGTTTTCTGATGTGTGACTTCATCACACACAGTTCCACCCTTCCCTTCTTGGAACAGTTTGGTAACTCTCTTAACTCGTGTTCTGCAAAGTGATATTATGGAGCTCATTGAGGGCTCTGGTGGAAAAGGAAATATTCTCAGATGAAAACTGTGAAGAAGCTTTTTGAGAAACTGTATAGCGATGTGTGAATGCAACTCACAGAGTTACACGTTTCTCTTCAGTGTTCAGTGTGCTAACACAATTTTCTGGAAATCTGCAAGGCGATACTTCTGAACCCAATGAAGCTTACGGTGACAAAGCAAATACCCTCAGTTGAAAACTAGAAAGAAGCTTTCCTAGAAACTTCTTGATGATGTGTGAATTGATCTCACAGAGTTACATTTATGTTTCCTGCAACAGTCCATTATCACTGTTTTTGAGGAACCTGAGAAGGAGTATTTTGGATCCCATTAAGGCCTACGCTGATAAAGGAAATATCATCAGTTCAAAACGTGAAAGAAACTTTCTGAGAAACTTAATTGTGATCTGTGGTTTCCTCTCAGAGAGTTACAGCTTAATTCTCAGGAAGCAGTTCGCTAACACTCTTTTCGTGGAATCTGCAAAGTGAGATTTGGGAGCCCATATGGGCCAATGGTGATAAAGGAAATATCGTGAGATAATAAGTAGAGAGAAGCTTTCTGAGAGATTGCTTTCTGATGTGTGACTTCATCACACTGATTTCCACCCTTCCGTTCTTGGAACAGTCTGCTAACTCTGTTATCTTGTGTTCTGCAAAGTGTTATTTGGGAGCTCAGTGAGGGTTATGGTGAAAAAGGAAATATCCTCAGTTGAAAACTAGAAAGAAGCTTTCCAGGAAACTTCTTGGTGATGTGTGAATTCATCTCACAGAGTTCCACTTATGTTTCCTTCCACAGTCCATTATCACTGTTTTTGAGGAACCTGAGAAGGACTTCTTTGGATCGCATTGAGGCCTACGCTGATAAAGGAAATGTCATCAGTTCAAAACCTGAAGGAAGCTTTCTGAGAAACTTCTTTGTGATTTGTGAATTCCTCTCACAGAGTTACAGCTTAGTTCTCAGGAAGCAGTTTACTAACACTCTTTTTGTGGAATCCTCAAAGTGAGATTTCGGAGCCCTTAGGGGCCCATGGTGAAAAAGGAACTATTCTCAGATAATAACTAGAGAGAAGCTTTCAGAGATATTGCTTTCTGATAAGTGACTTCATCACACAGAGTTCCACACTTCCCTTCTTGGAACAGTTTGGTAACTCTGTTATCTTGGGTTCTTCAATGTGATATTTGGAACCTCATTGAGGGGTATGGTGAAAAAGGAAATATCCTCAGATGAAAACTGGAAAGAAGCCTTCTGAGAAACTGCATTGTGATGTGTGAATGCAACTCACAGCGTTACACCTTCCTCTTCATTGTTCAGTGTGCTAACACAGTTTTCTGGAAATCGGCAATGGGATACTTCTGACCGCAATGAAGCTTACGGTGACAAAGGAAATATCCTCAGTTGAAAACTAGGAAGAAGCTTTCATAGAAACTTCTTGGTGATGTGTGAATTCATCTCATAATGTTACACTTATGTTTCGTACAACAGTCTATTATCACTATTTGTGAGGAATCTGAGAAGGAATTCTTAGGATCGCATTTAGGCCTACGCTGATAAACAAAATATTGTCATTTCAAAACGTGAAAGAAGGTTTCTCAGAAACTTCCTTGTGATCTGTGAATACCTCTCACAGAGTTACAGCTTAGTTCTCAGGAAGCAGTTTGCTAACACTCTTTTCGTGTAATCTGTAAGTAAGATTTGGGAGCCCGTAGGGGCCATGGTGAAAAAGGACATATCGTCAGATAATAATTAGAGAGAAGCTTTCTGAGAGATTGCTTTCTGATGTGTGACTTCATCACACAGAGTTCCACCCTTCCCCTCTTAGAACAGTTTGCTAACTCTGTTGTCTTGTGTTGTGCAAAGTGATATTTGGGAGCTAATTGAGGGATATGGGGAAAAAGGAAATATCCTCAGATGAAAACTGGAAAGAAGCCTTGTGAGAAACTGCATTGCGATGTGAGAATGCAACACACAGCGTTACACCTTTCTCTTCAGTGTTCAGTGTGCTAACACGATTTTCTGGAAATCAGCAATGGGATACTTCTGAACTCAATGAAGCTTACGGTGAGAATGGAAATATCCTCATTTGAAAACTAGGAAGAAGCCTTCCTAGAAACTTCTTGGTAATGTGTGAATTCATCTCACAGAATTTCACTTATATTTCCTGCAACAGTCCATTATCACTGTTTTTCAGGAACCTGAGAAGGACTTATTTGGACTGCATTGAGGCCTACGCTGTTAAATTAAATATCATAAGTTCAAAACCTGAAAGAAGCTTTCTGAGAAAGTTCTTTGTGATCTGTGAATTCCTCTTACAGAGTTACATCTTAGTTCTCTGGAAGCCGTTTGCTAATGCCCTTTTCGTGGAATCTGTAAAGTGAGATTTCGGAGCCCATAGGGGCCCATGTTGAAAAAGGAAATATCCTCCGATAATAACTAGAGAGAAACTTTCTGAGACATTGTTTCTGATGTGTGACTTCATCACACAGAGTTCCAGCGTTCCCTTCTTGGAACAGTTTGCAAACTCTGTTATCTTGTGTTCTGGAAACTGATATTTGGGAGCTCATTGAGGGCTATGGTGAAAAAGGAAATATCCTCATATGAAAACTAGAAAGAAGCCTTCTGAGAAACTGCATTGCGATGTGTGAATGCAATTCACAGGGTTACACCTTTCTCTTCAGTGTTCTGTTTGCTGACACACTTTTTTGGAAATGTGCAATGGGATACTTCTGAGCACAATGAAGCTTACGGTGACAAAGGAAATACCCTCAGATGAGAAAAAGAAAGAAGCTTTCCTAGAAACTTCTTGGTGATGTGTGAATTCATCTCACAATGTTACACTTATGTTTCGTGCAACAGTCCATTATCACTATTTTTGAGGAACCTGAGAAAGAATTCTTAAGATTGCATTTAGGCCTACGCTGATAAATAAAATATCTTCATTTCAAAACGTGAAAGAAGGTTTCTGAGAAACTTCCTTGTGATCTGCGAATTCCGCTCACAGAGTTACAGCTTAGTTCTCAGGAAGCAGTTTGCTAACACTCTTTTCGTGGAATCTGTAAAGTAAGATTTGGGAGCCCATAGGGGCCCATGGTGAAAAAGGAAATATCTTCAGAAAATAACTAGAAAGAAGCTTTCTGAGAGATTGCTTTCTGATGTGTGACTTCATCACACAGAGTTCCACCCTTCCCTTCTTGGAACAGTTTACTAACTCTATTATCTTGTGTTCTGCAAAATGATATTCGGGAGCTCATTGAGGTCTATGGGAAAAAAGGAAATGTCCTCAGATGAAAACTGGAACGAAGCCTTCTGAGAAACTGCATTTCGATGTGTGAATGCAACTCACAGAGTTACCCTTTCTCTTCAGTGTTCTGTTTGCTGACAACACTTTTCTGGAAATGGGCAATGGATTCTTCTGAACGCACTGAAGCTTACGGTGACAAGTTAATATCCTCAGATGAAAACTAGAAAGAAGCTTTCCTAGAAACTTTTGTTGATGTGTGAATTCGTCTCACAGAGTTACACTTCTGCTTCCTGCAACAATCCATTATCACTAATTTTGAGGTACCTGAGAAGGAATACTTTGGATCGCATTGAGGCCTATGCAGTTAAATAAAATATCATCAGTTCAAAACGGGAAAGTACTTTTCAGAGAAACGTCTGTGTGATCTGTGATTTCCTGTCACAGAGTTACAGCTTAGTTCTCAGGAAGCAGTTTGCTAACACCCTTTTCGTGGAATCTGTAAAGTGAGATTTGGGAGCCCATTGGGGCCCATGGTGAAAAAGGAAATATCCTCCGATAATAACTAGAGAGAAGCTTTCTGAGAGATTGCTTTCTGATGTGTGAATTCACCACACAGACTTCCACCCTTTCCTTCTCGGACAGTTTTGCTAACTCTGTTATCTTGTGTTCTGCAATGTGATCTTTGGGAGCTCGTTGAGGGCTATGGGGAAAAAGGAAATATCCTCAGATGAAAACTGGAAAGAAGCCTTCTGAGAAACTGCATTGTGATGTGTGAATGCATTTCACAGAGTTACACCTCTCTCTTCTGTGTTCTGTTTGCTGACACACTTTCTGGAAATGTGCAATGGATACTTCTGAACGCAATGAAGCTTACGGTGACAAAAGGAAATATCCTCAGATGACAACTAGAAAGAAGCTTTCCTAGAAACTTCTTGGGGATGTGTGAATTCATCTCACAATGTTACACTTATGTTTCTTGCAACAGTCTATTATCACTCCTTTGTGAGGAACTTGAGAAGGAATTCTTAGGATCACATTAGGCCTACGATGATAAATGAATATCGTCATTTCAAAACGGGAAGAGGTTTCTGAGAAACGTCTTTGTGATCTGTGAATTCCTCTCACAGAATTACAAGCTCAGGCCTCAGGAAGCAGTTGCTACACTCTGTTTCGTGGAAACTGCAACGTGAGATTTGGGAGCCCATAGTTGCAGATGAGTGAAAATGGATATATCCTCAGAAATAACTAGAGAGAAGCTTTCTGAGAGATTGCTTTCTGATGTGTACTTCATCACACAGAGTTCCACCCTTCCCTTCTTGGAACAGTTTGCTAACTCTGTTATCTTGTGTTCTGCAAAGTGATATTTGGGAGCTCATTGAGGCTATGGTGAAAAAGGAAATATCCTCAGATGAAAACTGGAAGAAGCCTTCTGAGAAACTGCATTGTGTGTGTGAATAACTCACAGAGTTACCTTTCTCTTCAGTGTTCAGTGCTAACACCGTTTTCTGGAAATCTGCAATGGGATACTTCTGAACGCAATGAAGCTTCGGTGACAAAGGAAATATCCTCAGTTGAAAACTAGAAAGAAGCGTTCATAGAAACTTCTTCGTGATGGGTGAATTCATCAGAGTTACACTTATGTTTCCTGCAACAGTCCATTATCACTGTTTGAGGAACCTGAGAAGGACTTCTTTGGATCGCATTGAGGCCTCGCTGATAAAGGAAATATCATCAGTTCCAAAACGTGAAGACGCTTCTGAGAAACTTTTTGTGATCTGTGAATTCCTCT